>NC_138205.1:115447656-115550156 GCF_964194415.1 Vipera berus | reverse complement strand
ACCACTTAGACTTATATATCACTTCATAAGGCTTTACAGTAATCTCTTAAGTGATTTACAGAGTCAGCATATTGCTCCCAACAATCTGGATCCTCATTTTACTGACTTTGGAATGATGGGAGGCTGAGTTAACCTTGAGTCAGTCAGGATCGAACTGCTGGCGGTGGGCAGAGTTAGCCTGCAATACTGCATTTTAACCACTGTGCCACCACGGCTTCATTAGGAAGACTGTTCTCTATTGGCTTCCATTCCTTTTGTGTTCAGTGGTATATTATTGACTTTATCATCAAAGTTAGGAAGACGTAGAGGAACAAAAGTAAAAACATATCAGACGAGAGAATTTAGAAATATTGATTAGTAACTAAAGACATTCAGACCATTGAACTTGTCTTCCAGAGAAATCAAAGAAAATTCAGTGTCTAAAGGGCCTGCATTCCAATAACTTTTTTTCAAAGCTCTCTTAATTATATCGTCAGATGTCTGGAAGAATGTCTGTAATAAAATATAATATATATTATATACGTGCATGTTCATAGCAGAGAATTTTAGATGATTCTGTTCATCTAAAAGTAATCATTCCCAAGTGAATAATTATTCCCTCTGAATAATGAGTTTCAATTATTCTTGAATCTTCTCAAATGGATTACTAAATGTTCTCCCTATTTTCTAACTTTTTATATCTGGCGAGTACTTTGATGGCCTATGAACATTCTGTCTACTCCATCCTTCATAATTACTATTGGTATCATCAGTGGTTTCTCATCAAACTTAAATAGTTATCAAAAAGTTGCCAGAGTGTTCACTCTTTCATATTTTCATTAATAACTTAAGAATGGAGAAAATGCTTATCATTATTTGTGTGTGCTGTAGAACTGGATAGCTAATATCCAAAAGTCAAACAAAATTCAAACTAGGCTGAAAAAATGAACTGAAAACTAATCATATGAAATTTGCTAAAGATAAATGCAGAGTTCTCCACTTTAAAAACAGAAATCCAAAGCATACGTATAAGCATGTATATGCAGAGATTAACACCAAGATTAACATTAGACCACCAACAAGAAGCAGACAATACCACAATCAAGAAACTACCACCTCGAATAAACCAGCTAACAGCAACCCAGTCAAGGAACTATCAAGGCTATTCCCACCAAAAATAACAGCACAAGCCAAGAATATAAATTATAGCAAGCCACATTTCCTACTAGCACTCATGATGTTACCTAGTTTGGTAATGAAACATCTGCAAGAAAACAATCTAAGAGAGCACCAACGTCTCCATAGTTCAACCCTGAACTGTATATATTGTCATCTAAAGATATAAGCTATTATTGGTGATGATGGGGAATTAATTAATCACAAATATTATGATTTAGATTGCAACAACAGAAATGTAGCTTTTAAATCTATGGATATAATAGCTGCACCATTTTCTGCATTAATCAGACTCCTTTGAGCAAACTTCCACAAATGGCGCCATCATCATTTAAAAAGGATTCTGTAAAACAGGGGCAGTCCAAAGAGGCAATGAGAACAATCTAACAGAAACCAAACATTCATAAGTAGGGACTGAGGATTAGTCTAATGGAAAAAGACTGAAGAGAGACATGATAGCACTTTTTAAGAATTTGAAGTATGTCAAGGTCAATTTATCTTCTTCTTTGTCCCAATGTGCAGAATATGAAATAAATTGATTTTTCAAAAGAGCAAATTCTGATTGAATGATAGAAACCATCTTTACCATTAAGAGAAATTGGACAGTGAAGCAAATTAACCATAGAAATTAGTGTTCTCTGTTAGAGCTGTTCAAACAACAGAAAAAAGTTGGTCAACTGTTAAGAATATTTTTTCAGTTTTTTAAATTAATTTTCTGTTATTACATTTGATTAGTGCTTAATAAACATTGTGTTGTCTGGGTTAATTTGTTTGCTTAATAATACAAGTTGCATTCTTATTCTCTACCTCTTTTTTCCAACTATTAATAAAATAAATTTCATGTTTGAAAATATTCTGTATCTTCTTTCTCTTTGATCTTCAATGTAAGTCTGTCCATTTCATAACAGTCCAATATCTTCTTGATTATCTCTTTGTCTAATGGTGTTTCTTCATTGTTCCAGTGCTGAACAAATACAATCCTCGCTGCTGTTAGTACATGCAATGTTAAATATACACTTTGCATATCAGATTTTTCTGGTATATACCTAATAAGAAAAGTTCTTACTGTTAAGAATATTTTTAATTGGATTCTTGTGCTGAATATGGAGTTAAACATAATGGTCCTGAGCTCAGCTTCTAGGATTATCAGTTGTTAATTCCATCTCTTCAGTATTAGGGAACTTCTATGCAGTATTTACTAGTGCAGTCTTCAATCCTGGTTATGTTCCACATATAGATCAGGGGTAGGCAACCTTGGGTCTTTTATGACTGGCTCAGGAATTCTGGTAGTTGAAGTCCACGAGTCATAAAAGAGCCAAGATTTCCTACCCCTGATATAGATTATTAGTTTGCAGTATAAGAAATAACATTCTACTTTTAACTTGTTAACTCTTAGATTATACATGACTTTGTGTTTTTTTATATTCCCTACTAAGGGGTGCTTTTCTCTATGAATTTTGTTATATCTTAAAAAGATACATTATTGTTTTAGACATGCACTCCGTGATACCTACAGATGTTTTCTTTTAAATGTACTGAATGTAACAAGCAAATCACATCTGTACAAGAGCATTCTTTTTTCTAATGCCTCATTCTGTCTCTGTTACTATATTTAGTAACATGTTAGTACGGTGGAAAAATGCTTAGGAACTTGACAATTTGAACATCTGGTTAAGCATTGCTTTCAGGAACAGGTTATTAATTATACTGGAAATAGCACACTTTTGTAAGTATAAATAAGTCAGCCTAATATTTTTCATTGTACTGCCCTGGGCTTAGGATAAAAAGAGCATGTTTTATGATATACATCTCTCTCATAAAGAGCAACAAAGATGATCAGGGGACTGGAGGCTAAAAACATAAAAGAACGGTTGCTGGAATTGGGTATGTCTGGTTTAATGAAGAGAAGGACAAGGGGTGACATGATAGCATTCTTCCAATATGTCAGGGGCTGCCACAAAGAAGAGGGAGTCAAGCTATTCTCCAAAGCACCTGAAGGCAGGACAAGAAGCAATGGATAGAAACTAATATAAAAGGGAAGCAACCTAGAACTAAGGAGAAATTTCCTGACAATTAGAACAATTAACCAGTTGAACAGCCTCCAGAAGCTGTGAATGCTCCACACTGGAAGTTTTTAAGAAGAGACTGGACAACCATTTGTCTGAGATGATGTAGGGTTTCCTTTCATCATCATCATCGTTGTTGTTGTTGTTGTTATTATTATTATTAAATTGAGCTGGTTTCCAACCAAATGTTTATCTGATGAACTTTCAAACTTCAAAGATGGAGACCAAAGAATTAGCAAAATGTACCATCTCATAATGGACTATTTGTACATATATTTAAATCTAAGTTCATTTTGTCTGAAAGGTGCTTCTTCAAAAGCAATTGAACTGTTTTTTTAGCTGAGGAGGAAAAAGACAACATTTTGCTTCTAATCCAAGAAACTTCATCGGTTCTGGCAGGATGGTGGGGGCAATGGAAGGATTAATACTGATAGGAGCGGAGGGGGTTGGAAGGATCATATTTCTTTGCAGTCATCTTGTCATTAGCACTTTCTCTGAGAGCTCCTGAGGCACTTGGGTGGGTTTTGCCTTTTGAAAAAGCACAACTATGACCTGGATGACTGAGAATCTCCACAGACACTAAGTTAATGTTGCCATCGTCTTTACTTGTTGCTACATCATTTGTAAGAAATGCACTTACACTTCTACTGCTGTTGAGCTTCAAAGGTTAGGAAGTGAATGGGGTACTTTGAAATCATTTCCTTATCCCCTACAAATTTTAATAGAGATAATATGTTTGTGAACATATTTTTCCAAAGCACTGTTTTCCATTTGCCATTCCTAAGCATCCTCTTTGATGCTCACAACCCAAATGTATTACATTTCACTTTCTCTTTGAAGGGTGATTTTAAGAACAATTTAGGATACATTCCATCATTCCTCCCCACCCCCAAATGATAAGACTTTGTCTTTTCATATTTTGAGTCCATGTCCAGTGGCTGTTTATAGACATAATGATGATGATAACTTTATTGTCACTTTGAATGTACACCAATTGGCATACATCAAAATGAAATTTCATTGCATACAGCTCTCAAAGGGTCACCACCTCCGATATATACTCCTTGTTCGTGGCCCGCTCAAATTTCACATTGTCCATTTTAGTCTCTAGAGTGTGAACGATGGCAAACAGGACAGATGGAAATGGGGCTCCGTGTGGATTAGCCCTCAAATTCGCTTGTATTCTGACAACCTCGCCTTCTTTCCTTTTTCTGATCCTGACTCTTCCACCTTTTCCTTAAAGAGGCCTTGCTTCTTTTCGCCCCTGGAGCACGCTGCCGCTGCCACCAACTCCTCTAAAAGCCTCTCTCTCTTCCTCTGGGCCTGCTGACAGCCTCATTCACTTCCTTTGCTCCATAAGCTCCAGGTCCTCTCCTCCTCTGCCTCCTCTGGTAACAGCCCTGATTTGCAGTAGAATCCATCACTGGGCCAGCACTCGGATCTTGCTGCTGGTAGAACAAATTCAAACAGCGCCAACGACTTTTAACGGTCTCACCAACAGTTCCAAAACAACTAGAAACTCGCCATGCCAGCAAAGATTGTCGGTCATATGTCGTATGTTACCTTAGTTCCACCATGTTGCTCAAACACAATAAAATCTTCCTGATCATGTGGCCTATAGCCCTTACTATCCCTCCCAAAACTATTCGCCTTGGATCGTTCTTCATATTCATTTTTTTCTTTTCATCATTTTTGTATGCATCAAAACATAGTGGTCACAAGGCATCAGACAATTAGATTTGTTTGAGTCTTATTGGTTTGAAACTAGATTTAAAATTCATGAGACATAACTAGGCTTAATTATCTCAAGTCCAGTTGATCTAAATAGATCCAGTCTATAAAAAGATCCTTGGTGCTCTCTGAGTTTGTTTATTCCTTTGCAGACATTTCATTACCCAAACTAAGTAATATCATCAGTGCTAGTAAGGACTGGGATTTGTTATCAATTTATATTCTACTGGCTTACCCTGTCAGTGTCAGTAAGAGTGCTCTTGGAGGTTCTTTGGGCTGTTTAATATTAGCTTGTTTGGCAGTTCCTTGATTGTTTATCTAATGTTAATCTTGGTATTAATTTATGCAAGACCACTCTCTCCAACACTGACAGGGCAAGCCGCTAGAATATAAATTGAATGAAAACCCCAGTCCTTACTAGCACTGATGAAGTTTTGGTAATGAAACATCTTCAATAAAACAACCAAATTCAGAGAGCACCAAGGACCCCTCATTTCATCCCATTCTCCTTTATCAGTGAGTATTAGAGGATCTCTGGCAAGTTGCTGAATGAAGGTACTCCTGATGATACATATTAAAGACTTTGCATGGTCTTTGGTCAAGAAACAGATTCCCACCAAAACGTAAGTCACAGTACCACAGGTGGAAGGAAGGTGCAATGATGAATGAGATCATTTGTGTTTTGGTTTTGCTTAGTTAAAATAAGAAGAAAATGAACTTGCACCTGAAACCTAAAAACGCTTTTTTTTACAAATCCAGTATTTTAGTTCTATTTAAATTATAGTGTATGAAGATGTGTCTTCTAATGGACCCATGATTTGAGCACAAATACTTGTGTAAAAATGCCAATGACTGATGGAATGGGCACATGTTACCCTACTTGCTGTTGTTTTCATTTGTACTGTGATAGCCACATCCAGTACAATAACTAGACAATACTGAACAGACGTATTCAGCTTCTTCCAACTAATTATAGATCTATAGGAAATAATGTCCCAATTTCTGCATAAACACTGTTGTCTAACCATCTTGCTAATTGCTTGGATTTTCATTTAGCACCTTTTTTCCTCTTTAAGCAAAAGAAAACTGCAAAGGGAAGGACTTTGAATTAATTTGTGTTCAATAACTCTATTCTATAGGGTTTTTTTTTTTAAAGGTGGAAAGAATAAAGTGCAATGCTTTTGTGAATAGCCATGTACCAGAATTTTGCAACTGCTCACTGGTGGCTTTCAAAGTCAGTTCCCATGCATAATTTTCTTATCTTTATGCAGAATTTCCCCATATTTGTTGACTAAAATATTACTCATCTAATTTCCTATTTTAAAAACTCATTTCCAGCACTGCTGAATTGAAAGGTGCTACCAAGCATTTAGCCTTCAATTTGCATACAGCAAATCCTGTAATCTGATGGGGGTTTTCACACAAGGATGGCTGCAAGCAATTACATGGGCAGAAAAAGATTTTCAGCAGAGGTTCTGCCCTGCATTCATTTCACCTGCTGAGCCCCTGTTGAGATTTCTTCTATTGTACAATTGCTTATTGTTGCAGATGTAGTAGACGGGGAGGAGGGATAAAATTTGCACCAAGCTGGGATGCTGAATTTGTAAATGCATGTTTGCCCCTGTCTCATTTTCTCCCTTTCTAACTTTTAAAACTAATTTTGAAAAATTAGGTTCAGCAGGAAAAACAAAGTTATTGGCTCAGAACAATTGTTTTAACACTCAAACAGAATAACAGTAGCTATAAGATTGCATAGAGCTGGAAATGATATAGTGAGAAATTGCTGGAAGTAGATATAAATACATCAATATATTTTGCAAAATGTTGCAAGCCATTGTCATTGATCAAATTATGTGAACATTATATTCTATTATTAGACAAGAAAATTAAAACAAGCAGAATTGCCACATATACATTGGGCGGCCATAAATAAATAAATAAATAAATAAATAAATAAATAAATAAATAAATAAATAAATAAATAAATAAATAAATAAATAAATAAATAAATAAATAAATTTTAATCTTCTTTATCTGGAGCCCTACAGATATTTTAGACTTCCATATTGGCAACCAGCCACTGAAAAACATATATTTCTAGTATTCTAATTATTTTAATAGATAGATTAGATCATAGTTTTTAAAAGATCACCAGTTAAACATAATCATGATTGTCTAAAATCACGAACCCAGCTATACAATCAGTAAATTCTTCTATAATGCTTCAGATGCTCTGAAAACTTTCTTGGTGGTACAGATTGACCCTCACATTCCATTATCCTTTTTTAATTTGCTCCCCCCCCCCCCAATCTTCTTCATTAGATATGGTAAGTGGCTCCCTTTGCCAGATATCTACTGGATAACATTTGTTGTGAGTGCTTCAATTTGGATTCCTGAACTGAACCAGTGATTGATTTCAAAGGCTTAAAAGACCTCTTCCACATTTATTTATTTATTTATTTATTTGTTGTTCATGTGATACATGGAATATTGCATCCAGTTAAATTGGTACCTCATTTAAGGATCACTTTTCCATGAAAAAGTATTTGGAGTGGCAATCAATCTCAAATAATATAGATATCTTACAAGGAAAATGTAGATTGCTACATAGAAATGAAGCAGTCTTGAATGCCATTGCAGCAAAGATATAAAATTTGGACAGAAGATTAACAAGGATGAAGAATTTGAGTAAGCCATTGGTAAAATACCCTAAAAGTAAAAGCTGTTTACATCAGGACACATCTATTCTTCATAGAAGAGGTTTAAACAGATGTTGGTTGTTCATTTCTCAGGGCTCTTTTACTAAGTAAGGGAATTGGATTAAAGTGATGAGGCTGACTGATTGACCTCTTCAGTGCCTTCTCTCAACCAAGTAATTAATACTAAACTGGGCATGTGCATGATGCAACAACCTGGCACTAGCAAGCATTGTGTGAATTCTGTACAATCAGAGGGGAACATAGGTTTGCCAGGACTCTGTGACTTAATTAATCTAGCTGTGAGTAACAAGACTTACTTTGCCCTGGGATGACTCTAAAAGTGTTGAGTGTGCATGAACCTATTGCCTTTGTATTGCTATAAAAGGCACAAATGTTCCTGAATGGCTGGATATAATTTATACATCACCAAATGAACTAAAAATGAGCATCTTATTTTGGTTATTACTTTCTCCAATTTCTGATCCTTCTTTTTGTCCCTAGATGTGGAAGATAATGTAGAAAACAGAAAAGAAGGTTCTCTGTCACCAGACATCTTAGGGTATCTTTGCTGACAAAAGTTTGGAAAAATCTGAAATAAGGGGCGGTCGGGGGGGGGGGACAGTCTAAGTCAAATTGGTGCCTAACTTAATTGAACACTGAATGTTACTTGTTTGTTTCGTTCCGTAAAGAGAATCCCCAGTTCCAACATTCCACATTAGTCTTTGTGAAATATGATCAGATTTTTTTCAAGACAGCTGGGCAGCATCTACTCTTCAAAGTCACTTTTTTGCTGGGGTTCTCCATTCTGCAAAGCAATCCAGACTTTAATCTAATTCAGAGTAAATGCCTTTTCTTTTGTTGAATATTCTGCCCTCTCCCTCCCAGTAACTCTTCCTTCCTGTTTCATTCAGTGCTTCTGTTTGGTTTTATGCCACAATTCTGAATTGTTCTTAGATTATTAAGGAAAAAATGTATGTGGGTAAAACCTTAGAATAAGGTAATAAAAAATTCTGATGTTTATAATTTTTAAAATATATGTCACATTCTGATGCTTTTGCATTCTAAATTTGTTTTATTTCTTTATTTAATTTCATACCCCAGCCAGCTCTCTGCTTCTATTGTCAAAAGAATGGATTTGGCATCTGTGTATTACATAGTACAATTCAGTAATATGACAGCAGGAGCAGTAATCACTGGCAGTTAACCTTTTCCAATAAGCTTCAGTTCAGAGCTGCTTTTAACCCAATTTTAATCCCTTGCTGAATTTTTTAAAGTGCTGAACTGTTGAGATAATGCAAGTAAAATAGTAATACCTGTAGTGAACTTGGTGTATTTATAATCACCTCTAACAAAATTGAACAGCGTAGATTTTTCCAGATGACAAGAAATGGGGTTATATTTTTAGCTCTTAATGAATGGAAAGTATGACCCAGCAACAGTAGAATCAACAAAAATGAGAACTGATATACTTAGCAGTGATGGGCTGATTGTGGAACTGTATTTCCTAGTGACAAAAAATTAGCCTAATGCAATATTCCTGCAAAAACAGATGCTTTCTTCTGGGAAATCTGCTTTGTTCTCTTACAATGGCATTTTGCAAATTTACAGTGCCAAAAGGGAAAAAAAAGGTGAAAGAACAGGTTTTAATTAATTCAATTCTTAAACTAGGAAAAAGTCTCCTGTTTGACTATCATGTTTCCTGATCTTTTCCAGTGCAGGCCTGGATAATTAACAATTAAGACTATATGTATATTTTTGCACAGAAAAGAACATGAAGAAATTTCTACAAGAGATTGTATGTTACATCGAATATACAAACAGAAGAAAAATATTGTTGTATTGTTGCCATGAAAACTACATGGATGTATCCATGAGATTACCATAAATTAAACTTGAGTTGAAGGAGATTATATCATAGAATACAACCTTTGAGGTCTTCTAATTCAATTTTCTCCTCAATCCAAGAATTCACCGTATAGAATCACAGAAAGTAAGGGGTGGAATTTTGGAGAAATCAGCAGTCTATTCTGTATCAGAAAATGTACTTGCATGCATTTTCTTTAAGTTTACATTCCTCATCTTAATAACTAATGTTCCACTTGGAACAATTCCAGAAAAAAATATCTGACAATTTGAAAGCAACTCCAGATTACTCTGTTCCCACAATGTTGACAACATTGCAGAGCTGAACTAAAGTATTGCTTACCAAGCTGTGGTTTATCCAAAAAACTGGGGAGATAGGTTTAGCATTTTTGGAGAAAATGTGGCCCATTTCCTCCAAAGATACAAGGAAATTTTACCAGGTTTAAGATCCAGCAAGGGGAAATGATACTTTAATGTAGGCTGAACAAAAAAGTGATCATATAAAATTGACAAGAGTTTTTAAAGGATGGGGGTGACTATTGTCTTTCAAGAGAGACTTTGAGATATCTGTTACATAGAGAAATGGATGTTTATCACGTTTGTGAAGTTGGGCTGCAAGGAACAAATGAAATTGATGCTGTAGCTCTGGTCTTAGGAGTTCATTGCTACCATGGACACCATGGACCTGACCCAAGTTATTCATGGTCTGAGATACCAGGAAGGTGATTATCTATAATGGTATGTGGGAATGACCTTGGGAGAGTGGGCAGACACATTGTCAAGGGAACAATCGGATAAGAGATACCATAAATCACAAGTCTGGGAAGAAGAAGGACAAGATGCTCAGAAGATGTTCTACTTAGTTTCTCGGGCTCCAAAGGAGAAATTGGGAGATTTGTATTTTCAGACTTACAAAATTCCATCAATGCAGCTTTACAATAAAATACAGTTAGCTCATCAGGTCATGTTTCCTATCTAGTCTGCTTCATAAGGCTGACATAAATCTTGTGTTTTTTGTTTTTTGTCTGGGCTTCATAAGATGCTTAGGGAAGTTCCTGAAGATCTGATACATGGCTTAACTGAGCCCTTAATTCTAGAAATGACAAGGTAATTACAGCCTTGGATTGGATTATGACAGCATGATCTCTCTTTCTCCCTCTCTCCCTGCTCATGGATCCTGAAGGAATTTTGGAAGATGCAACAGCAGAAGAAATGAATCACTGCTGGAGAAAGAAAAAGATTTGAGCAAACAAATGTAATAACCTTTATTAAAATGGACAACCCATGTTTTTCAGCTTTTTTGCATTTGCAGATTGCTATCTATAACCCTATTTAAGGTTATCTGGTCCCACTTAGGAAAGATGGGTCACAGGATAATCTGAAGGGTTGCTGTGAGGTCTAGTCAATGCATCTGTTAAAGGTCCTGTTAAGCTGGCTAAGATATGTCCAGGCATAGTTATCTGGAAAGAATTTTATCCTGTTGGTTCTGAAGAAGAAGATGAGAACTATGAGAATGGACATTTTCTTATTAGATCCATGTTATTGCTAAGAAGACCCACTTGGCTGAATCTAAATAGTGCATTCATCACTGAATGACAGTAAATAGTAGTGAGTGAGGAGGTTATGGTTAAGAAGGTAGTGGCCCAACCTATCCTTTAAGAAATTATCACTTGAAAATTTCCAAGACATCTCCAAACATGTTTTTCTAGGGAACATTGTTGAGAAAGTTGGGCTACAACTTTAGAGGACTCTGAAGGAAATGAATTGTCTGGATTTCCCTTTAACTTCAGACTGGGATACAGTACTGATATGGCACAGATACTGTTTATGAATTACCCATGTTATGATCAAGATAGGAGTCTCTCATCCACTGATCCATCCACCCCTCTTTGATCATTCTACAATCTTCAAAACAGTACTCACTATATGCTTCTGGACTGGCTTAGAGAGTTGATATTGGAAGGCTTGGTGAACTAGCTCCAGTAAAAGTTGATGACTTCCTGCCTCTGTTTAATATGGCTGGGTTCCCCATGTTGGTATCTGATTTTCTTCTAACATGTTATAAGAGCAGATTCATTGCACTTTGTAAAGCATGACTGAAGATTTATAAAGTAGTGCAGCAAGATTCATAGCCATCAACTTTATTACAGACATACAACAGCTGCCATAAAAAGGTTCACCTTTACACTTAAGGTAACTATTTTGTATTATTCAACAGATTATTATTCAAATCAGTAATGCAAAACTGCCCATTGACAGCCTTTTGCAGCCCTCAGAACCCTCTCCTGTTTGGTCAGAACTTAAATTTTGAGTGTTGTGGGCAAGAAATTTATTGGGGATAAATAAGTTCTCCTCTTAAAAATATCTACTGCAACACTGTCAACGGCACACTGCAAAAGCTAATTATACCTCATCAGCTGTGCCATTTTTCTCTTGCAATACATGTAAAAAGAGAAAAGCAGCTTTGTTTTACAAAGTAATATTTTGCAGTCTACTAATCAGTGATATGAGCTATAGTCCTAATGATCTGATAATTCTTAATACTACATTAATTTAGTATATGATAATGAAACACTGTCACCTTGAATATGCTCTCTCTCCATTATGAGCTATATCTCATCATCTCCATTTGATAGAGGCATTCACTGATACTTTTGTATTAGAAAGAAGACTGATTGAAGATTGCTTCAAAAAAAGATCTTCCTCATAGGTTAAAGTTAAAATTAAAATGCAGCACTCAGAGCCACTTCTTGCCCATTCTACCGACAAGCTCACTATTTCTCTAAGTGTAAAAGATTTCAGTCAAGAGGTCTGAAGAAAAGAAGAACTACTACAAAATAGTAACGTAATCAGGAGGAAGATCAAATTTCTACTTTTTGACCTTCAGGAATCTTTTGAGTCATGTGTCTCACCAGATTGGGCTAAATCAGGCCTTTCATATGACTCATTGCTTGTCCTAAAGTGTGATTGCCCTCAGCAGAAATATATGTTGTCTGAAATACAATTAAATGCATTTAAGTTATTATTCATGTGTATTCAGATCAGAGAGAGAATGTGAGAATGTGAAGTCCATAATTCAGAAAGATTATTTTTGAGCAAGACATCCACAGTCCCTGTAAAGTTCTTCTAACACATCCATGGCTTTCATTTTAAAAATAAAATATCTTCTCTGAGATCTACTGTGGACAACAATCATATGAAAATTACCTTCAGTTGCAACATGCCCTGTATATGAAGCATCATGTCAGTTATATCAAACTTTGAGAATGGTGTTGCATTACAGTTATATGATAACATTTAAAACAGCTTGTTATAGCAATCAAATCATCTAAAAATGTTGTGCTCTAAATTTTGCCTCATGCCTATGTAGCTAAGTAGCAACTATTTCAGTATTTTCTTTGTAGATACACCCCCAATCGTTCTCCAGAGACATGGTTATCAGTTTGTACCAAAAAAACCCCTTCCTATTATTTCCTCTTCTTGTTCCTTCTCAACTGATAGGTAGGCACCCTTGATCTATAATCTATAGTAGTAACAAAGAAACTTCAACCAGCAATTTTTATATGTGGAAGGAGTGCCAATCTGTCCTCTCAGGCAACAAAATGTTTTGAGCCAGTCCTGCCTATCTGTCCCTCAAAAAATTGAGAAGCATTTTAAGCTGTTATAAATATGGGCACCACAAAGAGAAATATTATCCCCTGAGAAAGATTCGTTTTTGCTCCCTCTCTTTGCTTGTTACAGTCCATAGTATTTCTGGACATAACAGTCCTGCCTAAAATGACTTACATTTGCCCCAGTGAAGACTATGTGGAGGAAGAAACACTATTCTGTTGGTTAAGACAAGGAGAGAGTGATTTGCTTCCCTCATTGCCTGGTCCTTGTCTCTTCCCTATTTCACATATTCTTTTCTAACACTTGCAAAAGTGTTAGAGTAGTTTTTGTGCAGATGTTACATGCACATGTAGTCCTTACTTAATGATTAGTTGGGACCAGTAACTCTGTAGTATGTGATATGATTGTTAAGTGAGACATCTTGTGACTGCATCAGAGTTAACACCTTGCCTTTATTGCAGTCATTAAGTGAATCACCCAAAGTTGTGAAGTGGGACATGACCATGATTTGTGATTTTTTTACTGCAAGCTTCTTCATCGACTCTGCTTGTTAAAAGCCAGTTGTGAAATGTGCAAATGGTGATTGTGTAACTACAGGATCCTGTCCTACTGGTTGCAAAGTATCTGAATTTTGATCACGTGACCATGGGGATGCTGCCATGGTCATATGTGCAAGGACTAGTAGTAAAGTTTATCAGTTCTGTTGTAATTTTGAAAAGTTGTTGGACAGGGTGGTCATTAATGAGGACTGGTTGTTGGGAATAAATATTTGGCAGAAGACCGTTCTGGGACCTGGAATTGGTGGGGAAAGCTGTGAAAGAAATAACTAGACAAGTGGAAGAAAATAGCCACATCTGCTTATAGAAATGAAGGATGCTGGCAGCCATATTTCTTCAAGAAATATCTTTGAATTGGGGTGGGGTGGGGGGGCTTCAACTAAACCTTCACTGAACTAAATAAAGATTTGGGTATCTCTAAACTTGAAGCTGGAATAATGGATTCTAGATGAAATTTAGCATATATATTTTTGTCAAGGACAACCCTCTACAGGTAGCTGTTAAAACTAATTAAGTCCCTTCTAAGACTTTTATTGCTGCTTTGATATGTTCAAAAGAATTTTATTTTAAAATATTCTAAGTTTTATTAGACTTGTAAATCCAAAGGTACTGTCTGTTCAGCATCTCATGACCGTTTGACCACAAGGGGGCGGTGAGCTGTAGATAGAAAATTAAGAATTACCTCAGGTTGCTAATCTGAGATCATTTCTTTATGCCTTCTTTCACACAGGAACACAGTACATGCCCCCAGACTCTTATCCTAGTATGGGGTAGCTTTGCCCATCCCTGTAATTATTTCACATTATAATTATAATACCTTACACTAACCAACAGATTTGGATTCCCCAGAGGGCTGTCCCACAAAAAGGATTTGCCAGCTTCTGACACTGTTATGGTTTGAGTTCTAGTTGATTTTAATAAAAATTGAACTGGAAAACCCATAGCCAACTGCAGGACAGGGAAGAGGAAACTGGGCAAATTAGGAAGTTATCAATTATCTTGACAATCAGGCAGGTGTAGTTTTTCTAGTTCTTGAATCCCATGAGGTACTATTTTGCCCCCCTCTTCCTGTCCACTCCCTCAGTAAACCAGTATTGTGGCAGGAATTCTTCTATGTCAAAACAGCTTTATTAAAAGAACCCGGAACATTTGTCTTCTAGCTACTGTAGGCAGGAAATCTGATGCTTAATGGTTGAAATATAGCTTCAGCTCAGCCTGTTATGCCTGTGGATAGAAAGAACTATTTGCATCACATAAAAAGAAATGCATGCCAATAGAAATCTCATCTCTTGGCAATCCCAAATAAGACCTGAAATACACACTACAGATATTTAAGCAACACTCTCCCCCCCACACACCATTCTGACCTTCTATTGAGAAGTAAATTTCAGGAGAGGCAGTTGTATTGATTCTGGTTGATGTTATAGATCGAAGCCTGTCAAACACAAAAGCAGGAAATTATCTGGACTTCACACCAGTTCTACCGTTTTCATTTTCACTTAGAAAGTAATAAACAAAAGGTAACTTCATATTTTTCTAATACTAAAGTATTCTGTATTATCGTAATCCATCCATCTTCCATGAGAATTGACTTGTCTGGATTGTTTGCCAACTCTTAATATATCCTGCAGTAATTCCAGCCTAAGATTGGGGGAGGATTTTTTTTTCCCAAAGCAGTGCCACTTAAGGAATGAAAGACTCTTTCAGGAATTAATTTTAACTGGGGTTTTAATCCGGAGAGCCATCAGAGCGAAAACCTTGCATCTGTCACAGACACATCAGTCAGTTCTCCTGCTTATCATTGTTGTTAACTGTGGTCTGCTTACATTCTTGTGGACTATTATGCAAGTGCAAAGCTTAAAGAAATGTAGGCAAGAATTTTTGCAGCCAGAAATTATATTTAAAAATAAAATAATCAACCCCTGAGAGCTTCAGGCTATGTGGTGATGAGTCACCAAGGGTGTGAAACTGATCTTTCTGCATTTTGAGAAGTCCTAAAAAAAATTGTCCTGCCGAATTACCATGTTGACCTGATCAGTTTCAGCAACACAGTTGAAGGGGAGGCATTCATTATGTCAAAACTCGGTGGGGCAGAATGTGCTCAGTTAAATAATTTAATTCTTTGTCTGAAAACAAAAAGGTATAATGCATCTAGTACCACTCACCCTATAAGGAACAAGAAGCAACATGGGAAAATATTTCAGTGTTCAGAGGAACATATTTTAGAAAAGGAAAAACTCTTGTATAAAACCTACATATATATGAATAGAAAAGAGTATCTGTAGCCCAGAGATAAATTGTGGATCCTTGATGCTTTCTAAGCTTGGTTGTTTTCTTGCAGAAATTTCATTACCTGGCTAGGTAACATCATCAGTGCGACTAGATATGACTCTGAAATATGTGATCTGACTCAGTATCGTCACTACCATCCTGTAAAATATGTGCTCAGATATTCTAACCATTCTATAGCTTTCATTCATACCTTTCACAGAAGATGTGAAAGAAGATGATCCCACAACATCTGGGCAGAATCAGACCATATTAATAGTTGAATAGGAAATAAAGAAACCTGAAACTGAACAAAACACATCTGCTTTATTTTTTTTATTAAAAAAACATCCTCAGAATCTGAGCATACTACAGCTGCAGCCCATTCTCTACACTCTAAGGTTGTATGATCAGGGACTAGTTGCAGATGAAAAAATGTATATTTGTCTGTTTCAGTCCATATCACTTGCATGTCTGTTTATCTATATATATCATTTGCACAGTATCTACTACTAAAAATTCTTCTTGCAACATGCATCATGTAATAGTTCTAATGCATATTTTAAATGCTTGTTCAATAGGTTGCCTGTTTAGTGCTCATCTATGTGTATGAAACACATAGTTTGAGATGGGAGATGCGCAACCATTTTTGGAAAAAATATAAAATCTGGTGCAATGCAACCAGATCCAACTCTTCCAGATAGAACTCTGTGAAGACTGAAGTCTAGGCTCCCTCCTTCTGCAAGTATAGCAACATGAGTGACATTTCCCAATATATACAAGGTAAATATTATTTTTAAAAGTAAACTTCATTATAAAGTACACTATTTTATGCCATGTTTATCACATTGCATTAAAGGCAGTGGTGGGATTCAAATATGTGAACAACCGGTTCTCTATGTGGATGCTGCTTCCGGAATTCCCTTCTGGGCCTGGGCAACAAAAAATGAGCTACCAGTTCCAAAATGGTGCAAACCAGATGAATCCCACCACTGACTAAAGCATTCAATGAACCACAAAATAGAGTTTGTTTGGTGCAGTAGTTTAGGGCAGCTGGATGACTTTGAGCCAACCACAATCTCACAATGCATGGGCAGACCCAACCATAATTTCCATTGGGAAAGTGTGAGTATCCTAGACTAAAGCTAAATCCAAAAACATAGAAAATTCCTGGAAGATTGGTATTCAAACAAATCAGCCATCAATAGACACATGGCAATAAACCACATATACATACCTTTCAAGAGAAAATAAAAAAGCTAAGAAGGAAAAAAAATATCAGAATATATCCTCTCTAGCAGCCTACAGCCAGATAAGCAGGGATCAACACTAGACAAGCAAACAAGCTAAAACCAATACTCTAATCAAGAAACTACCAGTAAGAAAATCACATCACCACCAACAATAGCAGGGAAACCTATTATATATAAACAGGGAAGAAATCCAACACTTACTAGCACTGATGACATCACCTAGTTGGGTAATAAAATATTTGCAAGCAATGAATCAAATTGAGAGAGCACCAAGGACTCCAAAATCACACTCTGTCAGTCTAGCCCATCTTAAAAGGTTGTTATTGTGGGGAAAATAGGAAGTAGGACTGTTACATTCACCAACCTGAGCTATACAAAGTAAAGACAAAATAGAAATCTAATATAAAAACTGGGGATCATAACTGGATTATAATTTAGCAATAGTAATAGTAGACTTAGACTTATATATAATGCCCCATAGTGTTTTACAGCACTCTCTGGGTGGTTTACAATGACAGCATATTGTCCCCAACAATCTAAGTCTTTGGAAGGATGGAAGGCTGAGTCAACCTTGAACCCATTCAGGATGACACTCCAGGCTGTAGACAGAGTTAGCTGTCAGACATGTCTTGTTAAATCACAGAGTCATCAAAAGAGCTATCACAGCCTTGGGCTGAATCAGCAATGGTATAATGCCATGCTCATAGGAAATGGAAGTTCTTTTCTATGATGCACTAGTCAGACTACCTCTGGAGTAATGTTGTCAGTTCTGGTTGCCATATTATAAACTGGATTACCAAAGAACCAGAAAAAGTACACTGAAAAGTAATGAAGATGATAAGGAGCTTGTAGGCTAAATCCTATGAAGAACAGTTTTAAAAATGGAGTATTTTAACTTAGAGAAGAAAAAGTTGAAAGGAGACATGCTAGCAATCTTCAAATACTCAAAGGATTGTCCCAGGTAAGAAAATGTGAATTTATTCTCATGAGGCAAGGCAGCAACCAATAGTTGGAAGCTTAACAGATAAAAATCCATATCTGAAATAAAGTTTCCAAACTGTGAGAGCTATTAAGCATTGCGTTCTGGAGTCATGGAGTATGCTCCATGACTAGAAGTCTTCAGAAAAAGGTCAGACAGCTGTGTTTTAAATGAGTATCAGGATTCCTGCACTGAGCAAACAAAGGATTGGGTTAGAAATTCTCCAAGATGTCTTCTAACCCTACAGGTGAAACTGGAAAAATTATAATATCGTGCAAAAGTTCATTTATTTCAGTAATGCAACTTAAAAGGGGAAACTAATATATGAGATAGACTCATTACATGCAAAGCAAGATAGTTCAAGCCGTGATTTGTCATAATTGTGATGATTATGGCATACAGCTCATGAAAACCCCAAATCCACAATCTCAGAAAATTAGAATATTACATGCAATCAATAAAACAAGGAGTGTACATAGAACAATATCGGACCTCTGAAAAGTATAAGCATGCATATGTACTCAGTACTTGGTTTGGGCCCCTTTTGCTGCAATTACTGCCTCAATGCGGCGTGGCATGGAAGCTATCAGCCTGTGGCACTGTTGAGGTGTTATGGAAGACCAGGATGCTTCAATAGCGGCCTTCAGCTCTTCTGCATTGTCTCTCATCTTTCTCTTCGCAATGCCCCATAGATTCTCTATGAGGTTCAGGTCAGGCGAGTTTGCTGGCCAATCAAGCACAGTAATCCCATGGTCATTGAACCAGGTTTTGGTGCTTTTGGCAGTGTGGGCAGGTGCCAAGTCCTGCTGGAAAATGAAGTCAGCATCTCCATAAAGCTCGTCTGCGGAAGGAAGCATGAAGTGCTCCAAAATCTCCTGGTAGATGGCTGCATTGACCCTGGACGTAATGAAGCACAGTGGACCAACACCACCAGATGACATGGCTCCCCAAATCAACACAGACTGTGGAAACTTCACACTGGACTTCAAGCATCTTGCAGTGTGTGCCTCTCCATTCTTCCTCCAGACTCTGGGTCCTTGGTTTCCAAATGAGATGCAAAAGTTGCTCTCATCAGAAAAGAGGACTTTGGACCACTGAGCAACAGACCAGGTCTGTTTTTCTTTAGCCCAGGTAAGACGCTTCTGACATTGTTTGTTGTTCAGGAGCGGCTTGACAAGAGGAATACGACATTTGAAGCCCATGTCCAGGTAGCTCTTGATCCACTGACTCCAGCCTCAGTCCACTCCTTGTGAAAGTCCCCAACACTTTTGAGGCTTTCCCTCCTTATGGAGGGTGTCAATGATGATTTTCTGCACAACTGTCAGGTCAGCAGTCTTCCCCATGATTGTGATTCCTACTGAACCAGACTGAGAGACCATTTAAAGGCTCAGGAACCCTTTGCAGGTGTTATGGCTTAATTAGCTGATTAGAGTGGGACACTTTGAGCCTAGAATATTGCACCTTTTCACAATATTCTAATTTTCTGAGATTGTGGATTTGGGGTTTTCATGAGCTGTAAGCCATAATCATCACAATTATGACAAATCACGGCTTCAACTATCTTGCTTTACATGTAATGAGTCTATCTCATATATTAGTTTCCCCTTTTAAGTTGCATTACTGAAATAAATGAACTTTTGCACGATATTCTAATTTTTTGAGTTTCACCTGTATAATTCAAATTTAGAGATTTATTTTAATTGTAAAGCAAGCTAAGTTTTTGCTTCAACATATATTAATCAGAATGTTGCTATTCAGGATGCAACCTATATCTAAGAATATATGTTTTATATGCTGCATATGTATGTATGTGCATTACTTAAAATGCTGTTCTTCATCTCTAGCAACAGCTGAAATATAAGCACCCTCTGGAATAAAGATTGATGCCAATTTAAACAAACAAAGTAGGGGGGAACAGCATTCATTCAGCAATTGAAGGCTAACAACACCCTTGCTGTGTCAGCTCCTTCAAACAGGCAGATAATTGGAAAATAGAGAAGCACTGCAATAACATCATATATCACTTTGCCCACAGTGTGTACTCCAGGTAGTAATTCTCAACCATATGCTAAGTAAAAAAAGCCAGCTGGTTTGTACCACTGTTGCTTAATTACAGATGATACCATATGAGGAATCACACAAGAAGTAATGGTTTTGTTTTCACTCAAATCATCCCCAGATAATAAAAATCCCTGTGGATACTATCTATGGAATAGACACATGAGAGTATAGTAGATCCAATAATAATCCAATTTGTTGACTGTTGTGTTGTGTTTAGGCACAGTAAATTAACTATCCTTGGTCTTCTTAAGCACAACACAGCCTCTAGGCTTTTATTATGTGTCTTGACATCGCATAGTTATTATATTTCTGTTCTAAGCTTCTTCAGAATCTTGATCCAACTTAATATTGCTGTCTTTCTAAATGGGCTAGCTTTGATTTCGGGGATATATTCCATGACCAAATGTATTAACAGGATAATGTAAGCAATTTTTTTAAAAAATAGCATTATAGCCTCTGCTAATCAGGATGGCCAGCATGTAAGAGGAAAGAGATTTGTAGGAACTTTCACTGTTCCTGAAAGAGACAGTTGGTCATTTGAGAGTTCATACACAGGAGGCTGAAGTATAAGGAAAGGGTTCTCTCTCTCTTTTATTCTCTCTAATTTATGGGCAAGTTTTCCCATGTAAAGACACAAGGGAAAAAACTGCCCAAACAAAATCCCTTTTAAACTCACTTCTCAGCCCCAAAATGGGAATTATGGACTTTTTAGAGAATTCATTTGAGGAGAAAACATAAAATAATTGTATAGTTTATTGTCTATATATATTAACAGAAAAGCAGCAGAGGGGGCTGTGGAAGAGAATGAAGAATGAACTAGATTAAAAAGCAGGGTTAAACACAGTTGGTTAAGGATTACCCCATGGTGACAAGAGTGACAAAGCCTAATTATTTTTCTGCTTTTATCCACAGATAGCCTGCCAGCAGCCCTATTAAGCTGACCTGAGTAAGGAGGGGCTGGAAAAATATCTGCAGGGCTGCAACGAGCACTATGCAAGGCATCTATTGGATAAAACCATGGGGCTCTGCTCTGAGTTTATTTAACTTATTTTATTAACCTACTTTAAATTATTATTTTAATTTTGAGGTTTCCCACAATGACTTTGGGCAGTTTATTATTAAAAAAGAAAGAAAAAGAAAACAGTATTCATCAAAGAAGAAGAATACAATTAACAAATTAGGGATCCTTGGTGCCCTCTGAGCTTGGTTAGTGCTAGTGGCACTGATGATGTTACCTAGCTTGGATAATGAAACATCTGCAAGAAAACAATCAAGCTCAGAGAGCACCAAAGAGCTCTCATTTCAACTCTGAGCTACAAATATTTTCCTTTATTGGTACAACTAACAAAATTAAACAACAGCAACAAAAAAAATGCTCAACAACCCAGCCTGGAAGAATCACTGAGGTTTTAACTTTTTGCAGAAGATCAAAAAAGTGGGGGCTCTTTGCTCCCCAAGAGGAATGTAATCTGACAAGTCAGGAGTCATCTCTGAAAAGACATACTTTCTGAATCCTGCAAGTGACGCTGCTTAATTAACAGGAAACAGAACAGACCCATTCTGGCTGACTTAAATGGATAAGCAGAATCATATAGAAACTGATGGCCTCTCAAATAGCCAGGCCCTGTGATACTTACCGTGTTTCCCAAAAGTGAGACCCACCCCCAAAATAAGCTGTAGCTTGATTGTGGGGGGGGGGTTGGCCTAATATAAGCCCTACCCTAAAAATAAGCACTAGTTTTGGGGTAAAGCAGATACACCTAAAAATCAAGGTTAGGGTGGGGGTGGAACTGCCCCTCGTGCCCCACATCCACTTACCTTACAGTCAGGCCTCTCCTTGTCAGCCCACTTCTTCTGCGGTGTCTTCTGCAGCCAGGCCTGCATTTTTCAGTCACAGGCCTTTCCAGAAGGCCATTGCAGCTGAGAACCAAGCTATGGATTCAATCCATTGCTCAGTTATCAGCTGCAGAGGCCTTCCGGTAAGGCCTCTGACTGTGAAATGCAGACTGGAGCTCCATTCTCAGCTGCAAAATGAAGCTACTCCTTCGGCTGTAGAAGAACTGGGCTGGTTGGGTGGGGCTGTCAATGCTGGAGGTAAGTGGAAAAGTCACCCCCAAAAAATAAGACCTGGTGCCTCTTTTGGAGGCAAAAAAATATATAGATGGGGTCTTATTTTCAGGGAAACATGGTAACACCTTGAATTGCACCTCAAAGTCAACTAAGAGTCAGTGCAGTCATAAAAACAGTGATTTGTTGCTGCATTCTGGCCTAATAGTGGCGCCTGATTGGTCTTCAAGGGTAGTCCCATGTAAGATGCATTAAGGTGGGTGACTTTTGGAATGGGACTACCCTTGGAATGGGGATTGTGCAGCCATATCAACCATCCTTGATTTCTTATTAGCCTTCAATAAAATTAACTGAGATATTCTTCTGAACTGATTTCATGGATAAGGAGTCAGGAAACACCGTGCTGTAGTTCTGGGACTGATTGTAGTTGATCTTAGTACAGGGGAGAGGTGTAGCCCCATACATTTGCTTTGTGCCTTCTTCTGGGTTCTTAATATCTACATGATATTATCTACATGATAAGGTAATTTATCAGCATAGGGCTACATGAATTGATAAAAATAACAGAGTTGGAAGGGACCTTGGACGTCTTTTAGTCCAACCTCCCACTCAGGCAAGAAACCTTATACCATTTCGCACAAATAGTTGTCCAATCTCTTCTTTAAAAATTCCAGTGTTGGAGCATCCACAACTTCTGGAGGCAAGTTGTCCCACTGGTTAATAGTTCTGTCAGGAAATTTCCCCTTAGTTCCAGGTCACTTCTCTCCTTGATTACTTTCCATCCATTGCTTCTTGTCCTGCCTTCGGGTGCTTTGGAGAATAGGCTGACTCCCTCTTCTTTGTAGCAGCCCCTCAAATATTGGAGCACTGCTATCATGTCATCCCTCGTCCTTCTCTTCATTATATTAGACATACCCAATTCCAGCAACTATTCTTTATATGTTTTATCCTCCAGTCTAACTAGCTCTCCTATGTTGTCAATGCTCTTTCCCAGTGTCTGGAGGCTGGGGCTGGGGCTGGATCTGTATAAAGAAAAAAAGGTTTTGGCTTCATCCAAGCAAGAATGACTTGGATTTCAGGATATAGTGGATCTGGGAACTTGACACCTTTAATTCTGGATGAAATTGCACAATCCAGGTAGAACTCCTATGCATTTTGGAAGTCGTCCTAGATGTACAACTGCTGATTGAGGAGGCTTTTGCATGTGTGTGGTAATTATGCCTATTCCAGCTTAGGATCTCTTTCCATTTGAACTATTATAGTTTGCTCTATGTGGAGCTGCCCACGAAGACCATATGGAAGCTACAAGTGGTGCAGAATGTAGTAATTCATAGTTATGTGCGTACCATGATATGTTCATGTAACACCGCTACTTTGAAAGCTTCACTGGCTCTCTGCAGGCTTCCAGGTACAATTCAAGGTGCTGGGAATGAAGCTCTTCATGATCCAGGTTTGGATTATTTCCAGGACCACCTATCTCTAATTGTTTCTACCAATCCGATGAAATCGGATAAAGTGATTGTGCTTTCTGTTTCCACTATGAAACAATGACACCTAGTGGGACTTAGGAATTTCTGTTGCAGTCCCTGCCTTTGGAACTGTGGCCTTCCTGAGATTCACATGGCTTCAGTCCCGACCTTCCATTAGATCTTGAAAATATATTTCCCTGAAACATTTCCCCAGGAGATTGGATAAGCCCATCTTGTAATGCTGCTGACAATGTTCAGATAATTGTATGTATTGTATTGGGGTTTTATCTATGGTTATTTTTGTTCTGAGCATTTAACTCTACGTTAGCCACCCAGAGTTACATTTACAAGTTGGGTGGTCATATGAATCCCATAAGCAAACCATGTTAGACCAACAGTTTTCATAAATATGGTTGGCTGGAATAAAAACCAATGGACTGTTCTAGAAAAAGCTACCATGTGGTGGTCAGAGATAGTCCTGCAGCACATCTCTTCCCTGGAGTGAATTACTGCTGCAGTTAACCCAACAGCAGAATAACAGTGTTGGAAGAGACCTTAGAGGTTGTCTAGTCCAACCCAGTGCTCAAGGAGGAAATCCTACACCACTTCAGACAAATAGTTCCTCTATTTAAGTAGGGATAACCTTTGTGACATTACAAACATTGTGCCCCAGCCTTCTTTGTCACCACTTCGCATGCTGCCAGCAAAAGGCTAAACTTACATCCCTCTCTGAAGGACAAAGGACAAGCATAGAGTCTACCTATAGAAGTAAGCAGTGCTTTTTTTGTAAAAAGAAAAAAAAGTGCTGGAACTCCCACACGTCATACAACCCTCCTTGCCTACCCTATAAGGTTCCATCCAAAAATGGTGCCGGAACTCCGTTCTGGGCGTTCTATGACAAAAAAAGCCCTGGAAGTAAGAAACAATTAACATTGTTTGTTTTCAAAGTTTTCTATATATTTATTTATATGCTGCCTTTATAGATCCCTATATTCCTGGGTCTATGAAAACTGAACTTTTTTCCATGCTGGAAATGGTAGTGGAATCCTCATTGGCAAAAATTAATATATTAATTAATTGACTTGTCAGGTTCTTATTTTAATGAAGTTATCCAACCCAAGTATAAGTTCAAAATATTATTATGGACCTGAAACTTTGCAGAATCCAACTTGAAGATCATAACCTCACAATTCAACTGAATTTCTAAAGTTTTCTGTACCCATTTAATTGAATAGGAAATATGCACTTACTTTCTTCTCATATGAATTCTGCAAAAAACCAATTCTGTTTTTTTCCAATACAGATAATTTCTCTTACAGATTTTGAACTAATGATTCCCGATTTCTTACTAATATGACATCGCCTCAGAGATGGCCATAATCACCTCCAGCCCAGATAAGACATTCCAAACCCAGGTCTTCATTAAGGATCTATAGTATTTGTCATTTCAAGCCTCCTATTCCTCTGCCAGAGATATTGAAAATGTCATACTTAGAGCTCAGCAAGAACATTTAAGTATTAGGTAATAATCTTAGTCTTTTATGTCTGGAGAGCTAGTTAATACTGCTAATAATGGGAACTATTAGTATCATATTTTACTTTTGCTAGTATAATAATCCTCAGTGACCTAAGATTTTCTATGAGCCAGGATGCAGTTAAAGCTCATCTGGCTAAGCTTTTCCATTTACAGGCCTTTGTATGCCTTAAGAGATTTACAGAACTAAATATCTTCCATATTGTCACTTTCAGTACCTGCAATGTTATTTCTTTTTAAAATATTCTTTAAATGACTTTTTGAGTATATGTGTGTGTGTGTGTGTGTGTGTATGTATATGTGTATATATATGTATATATGCCATGTGCACTTTAGCTATTTTGTTCATATTTTTGAGGATGACATATATTCATTGTTTACTTGGCTGAAGGCCAGGCTATCCAAAAAAATCTGTCAAGGATTTACAAGAGGGTGTGTAATAGAAATGTGGAGCATAAGGGCTTGAAAATATAGAAAAAGCTGTTGCTGGGAATAAAACATGGGCTTCACCTTTTGCCATCAGTCAAACATTTTTGCACTGAAAAATAAAAATGTCGAGGTATCACATACAACTGCATGAAAGCAATTGGTTTTTGCTATATAAGCAGAAGATTTGTAAACCCAAGCAGACTCATTCACAGTCATGGGCTGGATTATACTTTTTCCAGCTTGGCACCTACAGATGTAATGGTACTACAGTTGTGTTGAGATATTTTGCATTGCTTTTTTTCTTTGTTGCATGCAATCCAGAGTGATTGAATTGGGGCATATTACAAAAAAAGGGTAAAGGAATAAAATAAATTTTAAAAATTCTCTGGACAGAATTTGGCTGTTATTCTTACTAGAAGGGAATCCTAACAATTGTTGTCCAAAACAATTCCACCGGTGCCAAATTAGGAAAGAGTTATTATATTTCTATTCTAAATTAGAAAGAATATATCCCTCTTCCTTTTTTTCATAGTTTTAAAAAATATCCTATGGGTTGCAGTGTAAATAGCAGCTCATAGCCTTCTGAGAAGTCATCAGGAGTTACCTAAGCTAAAAACCAGGAGACTGGAAGTTCTAGTCCTCTCTTAGAATAAAAGCCAGTCGGGTGACCTTGGGCCAGCCACTCTCTCTCTGTTCTAGGAAGCAAGCAATGGCAAAACTACTCCCAAAATTTTGGCAAGAATACTCCAAGAATATGTCCAGACAGTTCCCAGGATCAGCAATGACTTGAAGGCAACCCCCATAAAAAGTAAAAATGTGCATTGAAATTAATGGATGAACTTGAAAAAAAATATTTAAATAGCCACTACACAAGTTATGCCAGAATATTTCAGCTAATGGATTGTAAAAAGACTAAACATCATAGCACTTAACCTATCAGTCAGTTATTGGAAGTTACATTCATACAGAACAAGGCTGAATCTAACATAATTGTTGATGGATTTATTTGGAAATTGATGCAGCTTGATCAGGAGTTGTAATTTAGCTGGTTTCATGTTTATTACCTCATCTACAGAGTTTCCTCTCTATATTTTATTCACTTCCAAATCAGGAGCTGGTACAGCTACCAAGTTTTTTCCCCTATATTTCCCAAACTCTTGCCATTGATTCACTATTTCATCTTCTACTCCACATTGTAGCAAGGAAAAGAAAGTAGAGGATATCCCAAAGGTGCTTTTTTCAAGAGGCACAGGAATTTCTTTGTTTTTCCTTGAAGACATTTTGCTTCTCGTCCAAGAAGCTTCTTCAGTTCAGCTCAGAACTGAAGAAGCCTCTTGGATGAGAAGTGAAATCTCTTCAAGGACAAACAAGAAATTCCAGTTGCCTTTTGAAAAAAAGTACTTTTGGGACAGCCATGACCTGGATAACTGATTCAAAAATTAAAAAATGCATCTATTTGAAGCTGTTCTTGTTAACTTATACCATAGTTTTTTCAGTACATGCTGGAAAACTACCATGACCAATGAATGCAAAAAGAGATTCACAGACTTTCAGAGCATTAGCAATAGGTGTGTACTTCAAATATATTCTGTTCATACAATCCAACAGAAGCAATGTCTGATGCATGAGAATGGAAATTCTGTGAGCTAAAATTATTTGTGAAAAGAATAAAATTCCAGTTTTATTAATTTATTTGTGTAATATAAATGTGCCTTTCAATTTTGCTTCTGGCACCCAGAAGAAATGACTTTTCAAGACTGTCCTGAAGCACTTTCAGAGGAGGAAGTCAGAAGGGAAAATATTTCAAGTTGATGTTTTATTTTTTATATCGGTCATTCTCTAAGAACAAATGAAAGAAGCATAATGATGGAATGTCATTAAACATGAACATCTTAACTGATTTATCCAAAAAGGAACTTAAGGTTTGTGTTTGTATTGATTTGGAATCTAAAATGGAGCAAGTGAGTAATTTGCATAATGATATCCTGATGGGATAAGTTTTTCAATTATTATAAAATCTCTTCTTTCTCCCTCCTGTTTTATAATTACATATGATCCTAGGAGAAGCTATGGATTCTGTTATAAAATGGAATTAAAGAATAATTCAGGCAAGACCTTCTATAAAAATAGAATAAAAATAAACCTTCCCCATTTCTTTAATGTACCATTTCCCCACTATATAAAGACAATAAATGCAAGATATTTAAAAGAAATATTCTTTAGCAAGGGTTTTAGATACATTCTCAGAAAAAGGAGAAATAGGGTATTAAGAAGAATCATGTATCCCTGGAAGAGAAACAAAGTCAACAAAAGCAATTTTGCTCTTATAGAAATGTTGCAGGTGGCTATATTATTTCTGTAAGTAGTCTACATTTGTCCAATGTGGCCCTTAAACTATTTTGTAAACTTTTTATTTGCACACTCAAAATGTTATTGTCAAAATCCATTGTGAGACATAGGTTCACCTACAGAAAAATGAATTGAAAACTAAAAGGAAATGAAGATTGTTATACAGAGTATAATGGGGATATATATTTATACTCCATCTAACTATAGGATGGATTCACAGATGCTAAATCATAAGGTAGTTTACCTATTTGCTGCTTAATGTGTTATATAAATCCAATCATTGTGATTTATAAATATGGTTTATGTCTTACTGCTGAGGAGGATTCATCCTTGGATCCAATCACTCTGATTTTGGTGATGAAACTGATATGTAGAGCTACTTCCAAAGTAGATCTGAAGACTTGCAGGAATGCTTAAGAATGCTCAAAGCACCAGATTTTAGGCCAATATCGAATACTATGGATGATTCTTGGTGTAAGATAATTTTGAAATAAGCTACTATAACCTTCAATTTTATGGCAGTTTTAGAAAAATACATTGCATGAGATTTCATATCCGTATTATGTCTTCTTTCTATATTAGCTTTCCATGGAGCATTCTGAATTCCTGTAGGTTGGAGCATCAGTGTCTGCTTTCCCATCACATGATATCTACAAAAAGACAGAAAAAAGAGGGGGGAAAAACCCTTTTTGTTCTAGGAAAGAAAGGAAAAAAACTCAGTCTTTTTAATTCTAACAGGGAGCCTCACAGCTGTCCAGAGTGGATTAATGTTGAAGCAAGTGGTCTCTTTCATGTAGTTCCACTAATTAATTTGGCAAGCACTTGAATAAAAACTACCAAATTATTGTCCCAGTGCCTTAAACCTCTAACATGAAAGCCAGACAATTTGATTGTCAGCGAGTTTTATTTGTCACCCCTCAGAGAGGAGAACTCCTTAAGGAGAGGGGGGGGAAGCCTGAGATTTTAATTATTGACTTTGAGGCAGACATGATTAACGAGGATTTCACATCTTCAGCGATCAACTCCCAAGTCCTCTTTCTTTCATTCATTCCTTTTTTTTCTTTTTCAACCAATATTCCCATGAGGCACGTTGTACTCCTCAAAATAGCCTTATTAAGTCAGCTAAACGATAAGCTGCTGGAAGATTAGAAGTTGTTGGAGGGTGGGGGATATAGATGCAACTCTTGATTACTTTTTCTTACACTGATGGCAGAAATTGATTCCTCAAACCCACTGTCTCTCTCCAACAAGCTCTAATCTGCAGCACATTTCTCCTGTAAGGGACCCTGGATCTTCAGAAGGCAAACAAGGCATTTAACCTGATTGGGACCAAAAAATGGAGCTGCTTTGGGGAATGTGTTAATACCTGATGACATGTCAACTGGGGGAAAATGCTCATGGACCACAATAGTTATTCTATTCCTTCAGGCAATCGTTCCTTTGCATGTGTGTGTAGTTGTGAAAAATCAGTTGTGCAAAATGTCAATGGAAAAATGCAAGTTGGGCAGATTTATACTGAACAAATCTTTTGTTTTGGATGAGTAAGAACACTACAGCTCTTCTTAATAAGGCCTTATCCAATAACAAAAGTCTGTAAATATATAAGTATGACAATATATACAAAAACCAACCCCAGAAAGGCAGAATATAAGAAGCTGAAGGCCTGAAAGAGTAACTGGAGAGGATGTGGAAAGTAAAGGCCAAAGTGGTCCCAGTAGTGGTAGGAGCCTTTGGGGCTGTGACTGCGAGTTTTTGCCTTAAGCTCTTTCCCTTTTTTGTATTCTAAAAATGGAGCAGTGTGGATGGAAGCACCATCTTGACTTTTTTGTCCATTTCTAGTGCCAGTCACCATCAGAGTTGTCCCAAGGTTTTTTTTGTTTATCTGAAGCTCTTCTGTTCTCCATAACCAGTGTTGAAAGAAAAATCTTCATCAGCGCCAGTCCAAGCCAGGAATAAACAAAATAGAAACTGCTTTAGAAAGAAGGTTTGTGATTATTTAGTTGCCAGAAACTTCAGTGACGGCAGCATGTTTCTGGAGTGGCTGATCACATGTTGCTGGGAGTGGTGGGTTTTTATATCGTCTTGGGCTTTTGTGTTTGCAGTTGTTCCTATGGCATGATGTCCTAAAGGTCATGTCCTGCTTTTCTGGGGCTGGGGATGATGGCTATGTCCTGTGTTGGATGGGTGAGGGGTTGCTGGTTCTAATCCTATCACTCTGCTATTGTTAGCTATCAGTTATGCTCCATGGGATTTTGAAAGATCCTGCCTTGAATGGGTTTCTGCAGTTAGCACTTGCTCTTGAATGAGGCCTGAATGGGGTTATCAAATCTGCATTTCTACAAACCTGGCCTGCAAAGTTTCTGTTTGGAGCTATTAAGAAAACCTGGGCCTGATTTCCTTTGGGGAAATATAATTTTCTGCCTTTTTAATATAGCCCAAAATATTTCCTTCTCTGATGGGGGAAACTGACTTCCCACACTAGACTACCTTTAGGTCTATTTCTATGCTGTCTGCTTTTAGCTTTGGGAAGATGTTATCTAATGACAATTAGATTTCTGGTCTAAATTTATATTATGAAATGTTATTGATATTCTGCTCTGTTTTAGAGCTCAGTAAAGCTATCTTAAGCATTTTGTACAGAAAGGCACTTAAATAACTATGATTTATTAATAAGGACTATACTCTTCAGAGGCTGTCAAATCTTTATATGCACATCCTTCACTATGTGATACCTAAAGCAAAGAATAGAAATTGTTGTGCTTAATTTCTGCACATTTGGCTGTAACAGAACTGGTTTTTGAAAACTGAATGCACTTTATTCTGCATTTTTAGCCAAAAATCCAGTCAGAGACCAAAAAAGAGCCAGATTTTACAGATCTCAATATTGAGAGAATCCTCTGCTAATTTAAAAAAATAAGAAAAACAAGGGTAAAAAGTGATATAGAGAGAAGAAAAATAAAAATCAAATAACAAGGGCATTTAATTTTTTTTAGCATAGCTAGTTCATATTATAGAATAATTGTCACAAAAAGAGATTGCTCCTAACTCATCTTGACTCATCTTAAAAAGCAAAGCAGAACTGAACCTTATTAGTACTTACAGGGGAAACACGAAGTTGGGGGGGGGGAGTCCTAGAAGAGGATATTGGCAAATCACTTCTTATATTTGCTAAGGAAACCATAAGGGAGATGTCCATGGGTCACCAGAAGACAAAAAGAGATGGATTTTTAAGTTTATACAGTGATCAGTATTTTCTGAGATATGAATTATAAAGTACATGGTAAAATAAGTTTTTGTTTCTAAGGGCTGAGGTGGAGATAGTTGTAAGTCCACAAGTATGAAAGTCTCAATCAGGACTAAAAACTGAGGGGGGAAAAATCAGAATCATATACTTGATTCAGGAATTTATTAAACAGGATGCATTTCTTTTTAAAAAGTTGTTCCTATTGAAAATGGTCCAATAACAAGAGACAACTCATATTTTTCTGATCATTACTAGTAAAACAGCATTGTGATCTGTTGAGTTTCTTTTCTACATTCATTTAAAAGTTCCTGGGGGAAAATATGCATCTGTTTCATTTTCTCTAACAAGTTGCTGGTTCTGCAACTTCCAGCAATGTATGTAGTTATTAATGTAATTTGCCTAGAAAAACTGCATTTTTTAACAGAAATTTCCCACTGGTATTCCTTTTCACATATATTTCTGATTTCTGATTGGCAAATTATGTCTTGGATTGCAAATTTTTCACAGCAGAAGGTTTCAAAGGGATGAGATCTGAAGGAAATCAAAAGAGGGAATCTTCAAAACAATTTCAGTCTGGAAAAGTTTGGACTGAAGTTTTTTCCACTTCGGAAGTTTGGAAGTTCATATAGTATCTTTTGTCCAGGAGCTTAATTCAACTGATTATCCAGCAATTGCCAAGGATTTCTCCCCTGAAAGTCTTCTTCTGAAATATCAACCCAAACCCTCTTGCAAGGATTCCTTCTTTTTTAATCTCACACCTTGAACTAAGCAGCACCTCTGTCCCACTTATCTTCCAGCACATTACCATTTTTTCATTGTAGAAGTATTCTCACACTTCCTGGAACACAGGATTGATAAGAGGCCTAGAGAATGCGGTAAAATGAAGGAAAGAAAGGAAAAGATAAAGACATTAAAAATGTGTAAAAAAAGGCCTTTGCTGGACCTTTTATTGAGTGGGAACCTTTCATGGTACATATTTGATTGTGGTCCTCTGAAAGGATTTGGGCTCTTGTACTGTCTTTCAAGAAAAAAAAAACTTTTGAAGGTCCTGTCTGAATTCAAAGGTAGAGTTATTGTCTGCACTTTTCATGCTACCTACATTAGCACTTCATTTCTGACTTAGTAACTCAGTAATTCCTAATTCTTCTGATATCCTATTATCTATCTGAGAGTACTGGTCAGTTTATACATGTGTCAGCAAGTGCTGATGAAGCAGAAAAAGTTATCTAATATTACAAAGGAGGAGGAGGAGGAGGATTTTTGCCTAGGTAATTTGAAAAAGATCATTGCCACAGGAGTCTAATTCTATACACCAAGATTGACTGGCTCAATATATATCTTGAAAGAAGCGGTGGTGAGACCCCTCCTCAAGAAACCTACCTTGGACCCAACTATATTAAACAACTTTCGTCTGGTCTCCAACCTTCGCTTTCTTGCTAAGGTTGTTGAGAGTGTGGTGGCACATCAGCTCCCTTCGGTTCTGGAGGAAACTGACTATCTAGACCCCTACCAATCGGGTTTCAGGCCCGGACACAGCACAGAAACGGCATTGGTCGCACTAATAAATGATCTCTGGAGAGCTCGGGACAGAGGCTGTTCCTCTATCCTAGTTCTTCTAGACCTTTTGATACCATCGACCATGGTATCTTACTGCAGCGTCTCAGGGGATTGGGAGTGGGAAGCATGGTTCTCCAGTGGTTCTCCTCCTATCTCATGGGACGTTCGCAGTCGGTATTAACAGGAGGGCAGAGATCAAGTTCAAGGCCTCTCACTTGTGGAGTCCCTCAAGGATCGGTCCTCTCACCTCTCCTATTCAACATCTACATGAAACCGCTAGGTGAGATCATTCGTGGTTTTGGAGTCGGGTATCACCAGTATGCTGATGATACCCAGCTTTTTATTTCAACCCCAAACCACCTCAGTGATGCCCTGGATGTGATGTCCCGTTGCCTGGAAGCAGTTCGGGTCTGGATGGGGAAGAACAGGCTTCAACTCAACCCTGACAAGACTGAGTGGCTGTACGTACCTGCATCTCGGGATACTCAGAACATTCCATCTCTTTCTATAGGGGGTGAGTTATTACCCCCACAGATAAGGCTCACAACTTGGGAGTCCTCCTAGAATCACAGCTTTCCTTGGAAGACCACATAACATCTGTGACTAGGGGAACCTTTGCCCAGGTTCGCCTGGTGCGCCAATTACGGCCCTATCTAGACCGAGATGCCCTACGTACGGTCACCCATGCACTCGTGACCTCTCGTTTGGACTACTGCAATGCTCTTTACCCTTGAAGACCACTCAGAGGCTCCAACTGGTACAGAATGCAGCCGCGAGAGTTGTGTTGGGAGTCTCCCGATACTCCCATGCTACACCTCTACTCCGTGAGCTGCATTGGCTCCCAGTTGTCCTCCGGGTAAGATTCAAGGTGCTGGTAATGGTTTTCAAAGCCCTACATGGCATGGGTCCGGAGTACCTTAGGAATCACCTGCTGCCAGCGTCAACGTCCCTCCGTCCAGTGCGCTCCCACAGAGAGGGCCTCCTCAGGGTGCCGCCATTCGGAGAATGCCATCTGGTGGCTCCCATGGGGAGGGCGTTCTCTGTGGGCGCGCCTGACCTATGGAACCGTTTACCGGTTGAGCTCCGGATGGCTCCCGACCTTCGCTCCTTCCGACGCGACCTAAAAACACATATGTTTAAGCAATCCGGTCTGGTCTGATGGGTTCTTTTGTAATTATTATTTTAAGGTAACTATCTTCTACATTTGGGCTAAATTAGGGTTTAATTTGTTTTCAATATCTGTATTTGTACATTCTATTATTTATGTCACTGTTCACTGCCCTGAGTCCTTAGGGAGAAGGGCGGTATACAAATCAAATAAATAAATAAAATAAATATGATCTCTGTCATCACTTTAAAACAGTCATTGTGAGAGACTGAAGTACCCACACAGGGATGGTGTGCTGGCATCCACAATTGTGCAATTGAGACCTCACTTCTTTTTAGGTGTGCCACATTTTTGATCATAGGGTGGTGGAATTATCTTGCATTTTTAGGACAATGTGGACATCTGAGTAACAGACACAGAGATTATATGAAATTTTATGCAAAGAAAAAAATAATATGGCAGAAGGAACCATGGAAGTGGAAGTATTAAAATAGAGCCTTCTAAAATATAGCCTATGGATAGGGATATCATTTGAGTAAAAAGGACCGTGGTTCTTTGTTGCTCTTTTAAAGAAGTTTACCAGTAACTCTTCACTTGGGAAAGTTATTAGGTAGAACTATGACACAAAACTGCTTCCTGCAAGGATGCTTAAGAATTAAGGCATCTAGTACAAACCATGGGTGTTATGACATTACTTCACAAATAATGAGAAATTTGTGCAATGATCTCATGGTGTGCTTGATGACAACCAGAGACATTGGGAATTAGGAGGCATACAAATTTTAATGATGATGATGATAACTTTATTGTCACTTTGAATGTACACCAATCGGCATACATCAAAATGAAATTTTGTTGCATACAGCTCTCAAAGGGTCACCACCTCCGATATATACTCCTTGTTCGGGGCCCGCTCAAATTTCACATTGTCCATTTTAGTCTCTAGGGAGTGAACGATGGCAAACAGGACAGATGGAAATGGGGCTCCATGTGGATTAGCCCTCAAATTCGCTTGTATTCTGACAACCTCGCCTTCTTTCCTTTTTCTGATCCTGACTCTTCCACCCTTTCCTTAAAGAGGCCTTGCTTCTTTTCACCCCTGGAGCACGCTGCCGCCGCCACCAACTCCTCCAAAAGCCTCTCTCTCTTCCTCTGGACCTGCTGACAGCCTCATCCAGTTCCTTCACTCCATAAGCTCCAGGTCCTCTCCTCCTCTGCCTCCTCTGGAAACAGCCCTGATTTTCAATAGAATCCATCACTGGGCCAGCAGGCAGATCTTGCTGCTGGTAGAACAAATTCAAACAGCGCCAACGACTTTTAACGGTCTCACCAACAGTTCCAAAACAACTAGAAACTCACCAGGCCAGCAAAGATTGTCGGTCGTATGTCATATGTTACCTTAGTTCCACCATGTTGCTAATAATAATAATAATAATAATAATAATAATAATAATAATAATAATAATAATAATAATAATAATAATAATGTCATTTGCTTCCCCCCCTTGCCTGCTTTGATATCCATACTTAAGAGGATAAAGAGAAAAGCATGTATGAAACAGCATATTAAATGATCTGTGAAAGTCTATCCAGTCTTGTTCTATTGACCCCTTCAATTCCGCATTAGCAAGGAAAGACAAATGGGCAGCTGCATTGTGATCAATCATGATGCAAATGCAAATCAATAGAGCATGAAACAAATTTCCCATCCCTTGGGGATGTCTATACTTTTTAGGTATCACCTGTATTTTCTGCAAAATCTACTAACTGATGAATTAGTAATGTGGTAAATGCATTTATTGTGCCAGAAATTTGTTCACATTTAATTAATTTCATAGCAGACTTTTGAGACTACATTCTTCCTTCTTATGAAGAAAAAACTAAATTCAGTCTCATTATAACATATTTTAATAGTAATTAAAAACTGAAACAAGAAAAATGAACTATTTCCTTGGTTGTTCTGGGTTATTCATCTGTCTGTCTGAATGGTATTTCCAGGTTCAAAATCTTATTATATAGTGATACAATGAACAATAGTTTGCTGCATAATATAACATCAATGTACTTTATTTATTTATTTTTCACATTTCTGAACTACCCATCTTTGGAAAGTGACTCTGGGTGGTATAAAATAGAAAAACAGTATATAAAAGTTTAAAAATTTAGAAAGAAATTCTGGAAGGAGCATTGTATACTCAATTAATTCATTATTTTAACTGAAGATTACTGAATATTCTAGATATATATATATATATATATATATATATATATATATATATATATATATATATATATATATATATATATATATATATATATATATATATATATCCTCTTCATGCCAGTTCTCAGACAGCAAAAATAAAATCTGTGCAGGTAGTTTGCCAAAATGTCAAAAACAAACAAACAAGCAGGATGAATGCTCACTATTAAGATGGAGAAATATTAAACCAGATAAATTAAAAGTGAGCAACATTCATAGCCAGAGAATGTAATGAATTATTGAAACATAGGCCAAATGACAGAAAACCCTGGGGAAAGGATTTTGAGCATCCAGAACAGCAATGGTGAACTTATGACATGAAATTCTGACTTTACCAACATTTTGTGTTGGTAAATCAGTGTTCACAAGACCCAACAACTATTCTCAAAGTCTTGTTCTCATTCAATTACGGAGTCTGCAGAGTCTGTGCAAGAATGGAGCATGCTTTCACTAATTTTCAGAGGCTGCAGAGATTGTGAAAAAGCACTCTGCAAATCTGCTTCAAGAAAATCTCCTGTGACCTGGTGTAGTTTTGAGTAGGCTGCAAGAATCTGTCAACAGAAAGAGAAGCCAGCTGAAAATAAGCGATGTGCAGCAGATTCTAAGGAATGCTGGTGTGTGGAGCAAATGTGTTATTTCACCAAGGTTTGCATATATTGGGAAATGGGGCAAAGCAATCTTTTGGGAATGGCAGTGGTGACACTAGGGCTGAAATTAGGGTGCAGGCGTCTCGATGGTCACCACACTGTTGTTCAGGGTGACATATACAGATGCAGAGATGACAATTGTTTCTCTTTGAATTTTTGACATGTTGACCAGTTTCATCATCACTGATCTAGAAGAAGACTTCACTATCTTTTTGGGTTTCTGAAGAAGATTTTTATTGGGTCCCTGAAGAAGATCCAACTTTTACTTTTGAAACATGGAGTTAATGCTTCATTTAACTTTTCAAAATTCACAAAGGAAATGTTGTATTTTTCTTCCTTTTGGGACATAGAGTGAGAAATTCTGCTTTGTTCCATAAGTGTGACCTTAAATGCAAAGAAGGAGCATTGATTTTGCCATTTCCTTACCTCTAGAGAACAATTCATAAAGGACGGAAGTTTAACTGGTCAATCAATAGTTGCTACTCTAAATCAGAACTGTAGTCTGCCAGAGTTATTAAAAGTGTTCTTTTTGAAGATGCTGTTCAATGAAAACAGAGGAACTGATTCAATCTCTCCTTAGACTTCAGACTGAAGTGCTGGAGGAAGTTGTGTTACTAACTTCATTCAAGGCTTTTCCTGTTTGGTTCATGCCCAAGAAGAAATGAAGGAAATACATTTCCTTAAAAAGTCATTCAGCTGTTTCTAGTGTTTCATGGGAAAAGGGAAAAAGAAACTTGTTGACTATCCCCACCCCTGTCTTGATGTCTGCAAGAATTAAATCAAAACTCAGCATTACAGGATAACTGTTGGCTGGACTCTTCCTGAAATGTATTTATAGAATGATGAGATTAATCCTGCTGCAATTTGTTTGAAGGATTGTGGTACTTTATAGGAAATGGATGTTGTTCTTGTGAGTTCCTGGAAAATGTAAAGAAGAAATTCTGCTTTTCCCCCCCTGAATATCTAACAATCTGGAACTTCAAGATTCCTTGGTTTACTTTGCTTAGTATGTATATTTATAAATTCTTTGGCATGGGCTGATGGTTTTACATTAATTTCAAGAAGAGGAAAAGAAAGAGGTTGAGTTCATACAAAATATCTTGGTTTTGCTTAACAACTTACTGGAACAGACCACAATTGGCTTACTGCTTACAAATCCCTTTGCTTTGCTTTGGTTCATACATAAAGCCATAGACAAATAAAGCAGATTTTGACTTATTATCAAGATGGAACATGGCTGGAAAATCTGCATTAATACCAGGACCTCTGCTTAGAATTCTGAAAATTAAAATCTGCCTCTGGAAATTCTTTTAAGACTGAGAAGTTGTTATAGCATAGTGTGTGAACTAAGACAATTGTCTCAGTCTTTCATCATAAATGATTAAATCAATTACCCTTTAAAGTTATATTTATACATGGTATGTATGAATAGACTTATACTTGAATCACTACTTTGAAACACTTTTTTTCCTAAGTGGATACTCATCAATCCATCCTCATTCTCTTTCATTCTTTTCTGTATTGTCGTATCTGGTCTCCATCCTTCAGTTCATGGCAAGTAACAGAATAATTGCATAGTGGATTGCATTAATTCAGAATGATGATTTCACCCCACAAACACCCCCACACCCACACAAACCTCAGGTCGATGACCGCCATTTCTTGGTGAATGATAATTCACTAACATTTTCCTTTCTTTCTCTTCTCTGTCTCAAACAAACACACACAAGTATATTCACAAACATTTTATTTTTATTTTCTATTATGCATGGAAATATTGGTGCATTTGTGTAGAGATAATCCTCAACTTATGACCACAATTGAACCAACGTTTCCATTGCTTAGCAAGATAGACATTGAGTTTTGCCCCATTTTATGACTTTTTTGCCACAGTTGTTAAGTGAATTGCTGCAGTTGTTAAGCTAGTAAGATGGTTGTTAAGTAAATCTGGCTGCTCCATTGTCTTTGCTTGTCAGAAGATTGAAAAAAGTCATTACATGACCCCAGGACATGATGCAACCATCATAAATATGTGCCAGTTGCCACGCATCCAAATTTTGATCATGTGACCATGGGGATGCTACAACGGTCATTAATGTGAAAATCAGTTATAAGTCACTTTTTTCAGTGCCATTGTAACTTCAAAAGGTCTCTAGACAAATGTTTGAAAGTCTAGGATACCTGTTTATGAGAGACAGAGAAGGAAAGAGACCATTATTTATTAAGGTTATATGTTGCAAAATCCACTCAAATGTATAGTGGTTTATGAGCAAAGATCTAAAATATCCATAACACAAAAATACAAACCATAAAAGATTCATAGCTGAAGAACTGATTGGATTTGCTTATTAGTTCATAATACTCATTCATACTCAGTCACATTTGTGTTTGATTGTTTCTTGCTGCTGCGCTCCTTCCAATCTTTTTGGTTTTTTTTTATTTCAGTGTTATTTGCCTTTGGATGTGGAATTGAAAAACCAACTTTGGTAGCTATTGGCAGAAGAGGCTATTTCTTTTTCAGAGAACCAGAGGGGTTAAAATGCTAACCAAGAAAACATAAGACTATGACTTTTAGTTCCACTTTAGAATAGAATTCTTTATTGGCCAAGTGTGATTGGATACACAAGGAATTTGTCTCCAGTGCAAAAGCTCTCAGTGTACATACAAGCAAAATCACGATCATCATCATAAAATGCAATCATGATAAGATGGCTCAATGACTAAGCCAGTCACTTTGTCTCAGCCCAACTCACTTCACAAGTTGCTGTTATGGGGAAAATAGGAGGAGGAAGGAATATTAGATATGTTTGACATGATGAGTTATTTATAAAAAATATAAAAGGGTGATAAGAATCTAATAAACAAATACACACACACACATATACAATATATATATAATACCAATATATATATATATATATACCACAGTACAGATGTGCTTGCCTTTGAATCACCTTTGAATCACTTTTTGATTCCTGATATGGACAAGTCCTTGAGGTTTTCCTGGCAAGATTTGGAAGTGGTTTGCCATTTCCTCCTTCCTAGGACTAAAAGAAAGTGACTGGCCCAAGGTCACTTTGCTGATTTTGTTTCTAAGGCAGGATTAAGACTCATTCTGGGTTTCTTCAATATAACAGGGTTGAGGAATTACTGTCTATCATAAAAATGTCTATAATATCCCAGTATTTTAAAGTATCTAAAATGGATCCTAGAAATTCAATTTTTTTCCCAGTACTGTTGCACTTTTGCAACAGATCTAATTGTATGGAGAAAAAAAGAGAAAGGATATAAAGGAGTGTGATATTTAAATCAGATAAAAACTTGTTAAAGCAGGAACTTTGAAATACAAGAACTGCAAGTTTTAATGTGTCCTAACCTTGACAGAGTCCCTTTAATTAGCTTGTAAAAAATGAGGCAGCTTTCAATACATTGGCTTGCCAAAAATGTCTAGAGGGTATTTGATATACAATGAATGTCAGCATTTGTCACTAAGAAGATCCTGATAAGAGACACCCATGTGACTTCAGAAGGTTGAAGTGGACCATTAATCATATGATCAGAGAACCAAGACACTCTGGGGAGACATTTATGCCTAGTGTGGGTGGCCAGTTGAGATGCTAAGTACAATCAGGTGATCAAAGGCCTGCCCCTCACAAACATTAAAAGGAGTGGGGCTTTCATTGTCTGATCATGCCCACCATGTTGAAATCAGTGACTGTCATTGTTGTATGACACTGTTCCACAAGATCTTTGACAGACAGCTCAGTACTTCACAACAGATATATATCATTTGACTTTTCCTTAGGCAAATGAATATGAAAATATTTCAATTCATAGCATTGCCCTGGGCAAAGTGATAGTTTTAGATACTCATGGGCCCACTAAAAGTGAATTTGTATACAGAAATACAAAGTGGAGAGAAAGATACTTCAGGAACCTGCAAGAACAGCTTAGTAAATGTCTTCCCATCTCAGACCAATGACAAAAATTTCTGGGTAAACTCCATTGTGGGCAGTCATGATTAAGTAATGTGTAGTGGATTCTGCTGAAATGGTGATGAGGGTGAAGCATTTTACATGTGTGTGCGGGGCCGCAAGCATGTGTTTGATGCAAACGGAGCAGGACTAGTGCCCGTGTGACACTCAGTAGCCCTGCCCCATTCTTGCACAGCACAGTGCCTATTTCTGTGGCAGCATCTCATTTTTGCAGTGTGGCAGCATTCCATTTTCATGCCCTGAGGTGTGGTGGTGGTCCATTTTTGCACTCTGTGGTGCAGCAACATCCCATTTTTGTGTCCTGAGGCATGGTGGTGACCCGTTTTTGTTCCATGCAGCATGCAGTCCTGTTTTTGTGCCCCGTGGCTGTGGCAGTAGTGCAAGTGGGGGTGTGTGCATGCACACTTGCGCACCCTGGCCAGCCTGTCTCATGGCCTCGTGGCCAGTAGGCCACAGCCCACTACCATGCCACAGCCCACAGGTTGGGGACCCCTGCTGTAGTACAATAAAAAGAAGTGGCCTCTTTCAAAAAAAACCAGATGGGCATGTTGCATAGCATAAAATTAAAACCAAAGGCTTACTTGTTGATCTTGTGGAATAGTGTCATACCACAATGACAGTCACTAGGTAGTGTCATAGCACAACAGTAACAATATTGCAACAGCCTGATGGAAAGGATTCCCTCTTAATGTCCTCCTTTGAATTTAGCAGAAGTATGGAAAAGAGAGGTTGAAGACCATTGACCTGATTATTCTATAGTGAAAGGTAGGAAACCCATATCTACCTATTGGTTGCTATGTAACTCAGTAAGTATAAAAATATTATACTCTGACAGGAAAAATTGGTCAAATTTTCCTTGTCCTTGAAAATTCCAAAGCAAATTCTCTGATTTTCAAATGGAATGAGAACAAGCAGGCAATTATTTATGTATTTGATTTATATTCCATCTTTCATTCAAAAGCTCATGATTACATACCTAAGGTTTCCCCTTATAGTTCCACATAATCACCACTTTAGTGAGCTTCCATTGATGAAGGTGGACAAAAATAATGTCAAAGGTTTTTTTTAATATAAAATGCTGTAGAGATTTAAGTATCATCAATAAAAAATGATGACCAGTGAAGGGTCAGCAGCAAATAAAGACTTGATCTGCAAAACAGGTCATGTTGGATGGTGAATAAGTTTTCTTCAATATGTTTATAGATAGTCTTATGTTCTAGAGCAGGGGTGTTAAACTGCCAGCCCACAGGCCGGATGCGTCATGTGGAAACCGCACCCACCCATTGCTGGCAATGGCAAAACCGTCCCGATATGTTGCACGACGTCACGTGACGTTGCGAGTTTGACATGTCTGTTCTAGAGAGATGGAAAATTATAATATTTCTCTCTTCTTTTGTATTACATCAGAAATCCATGCTCAGGATATGAAAACATTTTAGAAAAGGAGAACACAATGAAGAGGGATTTTTCCCCCCCAAGTTGGATATTTGAATTTGTATTAAAATGTATCTTAAAGTACACCTTAGACTTTATAAGGTTTTTGTTATTTGTTTTAAAAATAGTCTGTGCATATGTATTAAAAAGATAATTTGGTTGTTTACAGATGAGTTATGTGACTATGCCAGAATGTACTTTCTGTAAACTTTGGAATTCCAAACTGAAACAAATCAATAAAGAGAAAGATGAAAATGTGGTCCACATGTTAACCCTGGGCAAAGAGTGTTAACTGAGCATTCGATTGACAAAAATGACACGTCTGTCTGCTCCGTTGAGATAGGCTGGTGGGAAGGAAGAGCTGTAGCATTTGTTCATTTAAAGATAAGGAGAACTCTTTGCACAGAGCACCAAAAGCAGAATTCAATGATTGTTCTGTCAAAAAAGAAAAAAAGAAAAGAAAAAGGCATCCAAGTTATTTGAAGGCACTTCTTCTGAATTCATTATGAGAAAGTTTGCTCATTCTCATTCTAAAACTTCACAAACCACAGCAACAATGGTGGCTCTTTTGTAGAGTTATGTCTTGCAGAAACATACAAATTGATGAGCACCAAAGACCGTGTTAGAAAGTTATTAAAGTCTCCTGACTGAGATCCCCTTCTAAAGGACTAGGAGACTGTTTTTTGGGACAAATAGAGGTAATCCTCAACTTATGATCACAATTATTAAATTGTGACCAGAACATCCATTGTTAAGCAATGTTGTTAAGTGAGTTGCATCTGATTTTATGACCTTTTTGCCATAGTTGTTAAATGTGTTACCCAGTTGTTAAGTGAACCACCAGCTTGTTAAGCAAAACTGGCTTTCCCATTGATGTTACTTGTGGAAAGCCAGCTAGGAAGGTCATGAATGGGGAGATTATGTGACACCAGGATGCTGCAACTATGCTAAATACGTGTCAGTAACCAAGCATCCAAATTTTAATCATTTGACCATGGGGACATTGCAACAATTGTGTGAGAATTGGTTGTAAATCACTTTTTTCAGTGGCATTGTAACTTCAAACAGTCACTAAAGTAAAGGTTGTAAATCGAGGATTACCTGGAATGGGAGACTGGCTTAATCTGAATGAAATTAGATTTTTTTAAAATTTAAGTGCTATACAGCTGATCATGCAACAAGAGGATGATCATCTGTAACATTGTGAAAATGGTTTTAGGTATAAGGACATAATTCCAGGAAACTGATGTTTGTTTGAAAACTAAATTTGCCTGTATCCTGCTTTGTAATTCTAGAATGTGTTTTCAAATTGCTGATTAAGAAAAATTACTCAGAAAGAGCACAGAGTTTTTAAGAGATTGCACAACCACTTTTTAAAAATGATATAGGATCTCCTGCCCGAGCAGCGGGTTGGAGTAGAACACCTCCAAGATCCCTTCCAACTCTGTTATTTTGCTTTTCTGTTAAATAGAAGATGATTTGAGAATACATTTTGATGACATATGTGTGGGATATTTGCAAAGGAATCTGGGGTACTTTGTGGTTTAGTTCATTTACTACAATGGCAAAGTCTGTCCTCCATTTTTCCTGCAAAAGAATATATTCTTTTCCTATCTCATTACTGAGGGTGTCTGAGGATTTCTTCAGAATTTCTCAGTAGTCCTTCTTCAACCTGAACCCTGGCAAAAACAATCCATGACTCCATTTTAAGAGTAAGATATATTTTTACTGAAGGCAAGTGAAGTACAATAAAGAAAAGCTAGGTTAGAGGTTCCCGCACCATATCCCCATTTCCCACATCTGCCTTCCCACTGGCGCCCTTGTGTCCAACCATATTCAAACCAGATGTTTTCAGAACAGCTGTCCTAGGAATGTACCTGCATTCTTCTCTCTGGCCAGGTGTCTTTGAGGTCTCCAGCCATCACAAAATACTTTGGCTGTCTCCTCTTCCTGCCCATGCCAAATGACTTCCCTCCCCCTGGTGTCTATGGCAGGCTGGTACTAAAGCAAGGTGAAAGCAGGAATGAGCTGGCAGATCTGACAGCTTTGGAATTTATTTGATTGTTAAATATGGCTTGCATTGTTTTCTTCAGCACATTCCTCCATCATTCTCAAACCTCTCTAGTTGCCCCACTTTCTAATTTGAAAGAAGTCCAACAGATGAAGTTCCTTCATGATGTCTTCTCCTGAGAATGAATATAAGAAGCCAGAGAGGCCATTGGAATAATAAAGACAAGTCATTCACACATACTTCTCAGTTAGCTTGTAACCAAGGTAATTCCAGCAACCTGCAGTGTAGTCCAGAAAGATCTGATAGAATTCTTTGGAGTCATTTGGACATTTCAACAGTTCTCCTTCCTTGACAAACATTCACTGGCAGATGCTGCCCTGCCAATCACCAGTCATCTGCTCTCTAAACTTCTGAAGACCACATTCTGAGGAGCCAAGGATAATGTTCAGAAAGGGAAATGCCCTTTCACAGCGTTCTCAGAGAAATTCTTGAAGAAGGTCAGTTGAAACCCTTTGGTGCAGTACAAGAAATGTTCCAGAGACCAAGTCAAAAGGGTAATTAGTAGAGGCAACCATAATCTTTACTGCCTGCCTGAAATAGTTGATTCCTTCTCCTTAATGTTAAAACTGGCACTGAAATCCCTGCTTTACAACCACAAGATTTTTATCAATATTTTCTTCCCTTAAAATCAGAAAAGCAAAAGTAATTTCTTTTCTATCAAATTGAAAAATGAATTTCTCATGTGGCCAGACACTAGAGGCCTTCAAAGACAATCTTATGTATTCAATCTTACTTGCTTTCTATTTTATACTTTTCTTCATAACTAATCTATCACAGTATATAGATTTCTTTTAAACCAAGAGCCAACATTTGAATTTCCAGATATCAGTATACAGCATTTCTGTACTATAAAGATGTAGACTGCAGAATAGCCCATTCTATGTTTCAGCTGGTGTTCCCAGGTTGTTAAGGAAATGGTATTTTTTTAAAAATCAAGATGGTGGGCATGACCACACAATTGAAGCCATGTCCTTTTTATGTCCATCAAGTGATACATATAAAAGGGGGTGGGACGTTCTGTAGTTACGGGTGCCATCTTAACTCTTGACCTTCTCTATGGTTTGCCTCTACACTGTTGGACTTTGAGGCCACCAAAACACAATATAGAGTGGACTCCATTTTTCTCACCTTTAATCTGAAATATAAGGTCATTCCTGCTTCAATTCCTTTGTTCCCCATTCACTCATTCATTTGTATGTTTAAATACAAATTGTGATGCAGAAATTTCTGTTTTCAAAAAGTGCAGCAATAACAAATTACTTTGATCCATCTTTCAGTATTTTTGTTCCAGAACTGATTAATATTGATACTCTCCTATTACTGCAATAATTTTCATGAGATGGAGAAACAGGGGAGAGAAGTGGAATCAGGCTTAGGGAAATCTCTGAGGAACCAAAGTGGAATATATTATTAGTTGCCTTCAGCTCTGAAGGTTTAGATAGTCCCATTATCCTGAATTAAATTGGCTTAGTTTAATGTATACAGATGGCAATACCTTGTGTAAGCTACAGCTGTCATATTTTTGTCCTCAAAGGCAATGAAGGGGGGGGGAAGAGTGTCAGTTCTCTACATGTAACAAACAGCAAGCTTTCACAACATAAAGGGGACAGAATGGGTGTATGTGCAGGGTTCTGATTTTGCAGAAGCTCACCTTGGAATTGGATTTGTGGTGTTTTTGAAATGTTTAGATGCAAATATCTTCCCCCAACTTAATGTAGATAGTTGCATATCTAGAAATAAGAGGATAATAAATTGCTATATGTTTCCTGGACGCTGAGTTTGTCAATCAGAAGGTCGGCAGTTTGGTGGGTCGAATCCCGAGTGCCGCGTAGCAGAGTTGAGTGCCTGTTACTCGTCCCAGCTTCTGCCAACCTAGCAGTTCGAAAGCACGTAAAAATGCAAGTAGAAAAATAGGGACCACTGCGGTGGGAAGGTAACAGCGTTCCGTGCGCCTTTGGCGTCTAGTCATGCCGGCCACATGACCCCGGAGACATCCTCGGACAAGCACTGGCTCTTTGGCTTTGAAACGGAGATGAGCACCGGCCCCTAGAGTTGGAAACAACTAGCACGCATGTGCGGGGGAACCTTTACCTTTGCCTTTAGGAATGTATAAGCCTAGAGCTGGCACAGAATTCATGTGCAATTCTCAAGAAAGGGTTCTGTCCCATTTGTAGGCTCGATAATTCCAACATTACCAGTAATGTGTATAATAGGATTGAAATCTAATTCCACTATAGGATTAAAGTGCAACAGCAGAAATGGAACCAAGTTGGGCTGGGTTGCACCGGGGGGGGGCACAGAAATTGCCTTAAAAGTCTCTGGAAAAGGTGGCCTTCCAATAGCCATTTTCCCAGGAACTCATTTTTTTACAGGGAAGCAGAGACAAATAATTAAATGTTTTTAATCATCTACTGTGACCATAAACAAAAGACTCTCACACTTGCAATGATTCAAAACAAAGGCACAAAAATAATCTGATTGTTTCCCATGCAAATAGGGGATGTTGACTCCTTTTTAATTCAAGCTCCATTAATTCCAGTGAGGGTATTTTTTTTTTGTATCAGATCTATTATATAGGCATCCTTTTCCTGTAAGGATTTAAAAATGTTTTTCTTTTTTTCAAGCAATTTGCATAGATGTCATATCGTAAGCATTTTAGCCTCAGTGAGGATTCCTGATGTACAGGACACCCAAGGGAATAAGCCACGAATGAGGCTGTCAACGGTGCTGAAGAAAAACAATTTCTCCTGCTATTTTGCCTATTATAGTCGGTTTCTCTGTCAGGAAAAAATTCTCAATATTTTGAGAGAAGCATTATCAAGTGCTAATATCTTGAAACTGGGGCATGCATGAAACATGGACAAAAGGATAATTAGTTTTTTAAAAAAGTCTGTTTCTGAAACCTGTATTCCAGACCGTTGTAAGACCAGCTGTCTTACACTTAACTTTGGTGAAGCTTATTCCTGTGAAATTTCTTTTAGACAGGTTGTGCTCTGTGTGTCTTTACAACAAATACTTAAATGGGAGAGAACTTCAAATCTAAAATACGTACTCTAAGGATGCAGTGTGATGTCTAGCTTTAAAGGTGCGAAAATGCAAGGGGAAAAAAAAGAGCCTTCTAAATCCTCATCATCTCTTGATATTGGCGAACAGAAATGGGATAAGAAGATGTTGAAAATTGCTTTGGAGAACTGGCTGAAAATTGGATTTGGCTGTTTTTCTGTGAATCCTTCCCAAAGCAGATCCCTGAAGCATGCTTTGTTGTGGCTTTGGAAAGAAATCTTCTCCAACGACCAAACGCTGTGACAAGAAATACAGCTGGTGTTGTGCAAATGTCATGGAAAGTGAACACAGTGATAGATCTACTTTTTAAAAAAGGTTGTCTAATTTTGATTTTTTTTTAAAAAAAAAAACTGAAAATCCCATCTGTGCACAGTGCTATTTTGTTGAGACAAACAGATAAAGAAGAACATTGGACTGACAGTTCAGAAAGAGAAAAACATGCCAGTAGATCAGAAAGAAAGACATTTTCTCATTCATCATTATTTCCTGGAAATAATATTTAAAAAATCAGTGGGGTCAACATGGAGCTGTGTACTGAGAAGCCTTCTTAGCCTTGGAGTTCAACAGGTGATTTAAGCTAGCCACTGCATTTCTAATGGATTTGGTCATAAGCCTGGTTGTAAAAAATGGGATTGGACAGGCATTTGCCTCCTTCTTTTATCTGGAGCTCAAAGGAACTCTTTGAGCAAGTGATAATTAATTTATGGCTCCCCATCTCATTCCCGAATATGGTGAAGTTTGCTTAAAGGTGGATTAAATCATTGCATGCAAAGTACATACGGTATATTACTGGTGTCATATTTAGCAGCAGATCACTTGGCAATGGGATGCAAATTGGTAGTGCTCTTAAAAAGTCATGCTGATCTGGGGCTTCCCAAAAGTTTTTTTTATTAGCACTTGGAAAGGGGAGGACTTCGATGCAAATTTTGGACATAACTTTAGTCCATTCAAATTTATACTTTTCAAAATCCTATATCTCATCTCACCTAGTGGGAAAAACTACAGTCAGGCAAAACTTGGGAGGTTGTTTTCTAAGGAGAATGCTTTTTTATCAGGGAGAAGGATAAGCTGATGATGCTGAGACTAGGTGCTCATAATTAAGAGGTTTTATAGAATATGGCTAGCCCTCAAGTTGCATCTATTTGTTTAGTGATGGTTTGAAGTTACAAATGTACTGAAAAAATGACTTGTAACTGGTCCTCACACATATAACTGTCACAGCATCGCCATGTCATGTGATCAAAATTCAGGTGCTCAGCAGCTGGCATGTATTCATGAGGCTTCTGGTCACATGATCTCCATTTGCAACCTTTCCAGCTGACATCTCACAAACCAAATCAATAAGGGTAGCTGGATGTGCATAATGAATATAGCATAAAATGCTGTAAAATCAGGCACAATTCACTTAATGACTGCATTGCTTAGTGATAAAAATTCCAGTGCCAATTGCAGTCAGAAGTTGAGGACTACCCACATTTCTATGCAAGACATAAGCTATGCATTTAAAAAAGAGGTCATAATTCAAGCCGTGAATGCAGATACAGAATATGTAGCATTTCACTTCTTATTTATTTTCTACCACATCCTTCTCCTAGTAAAGATTGTTCTCTACATACTTCAGGCTATCAAGCAATCATCCTTGTCTTGTCCTCCCAGCAAGTTCTCCTCAGTGAACTTCACTCTGTGAAAGCCATGATTCACCTAAGCACAGCAGTTGCAGCAGCAGGATCTCCTTCAAACAAAAAAAGAGGTCCTGAAGAACTAGCTTTCTGCAAAAGACTCTAATGCTAGGAAAAAGAAGATAATGGGCAGGAGCAAAATCATAGGTTCAGTTATTATAACAATGGGTGCAACTATTGGAAGAGTAAGTTAAGACTAAGATAAGGATAGGTCATCATGGAGAAAACCTATATATGTGGTTACTAGCAGTCAAAAACAACTTGATGACACATAAACAATAAATTAGTCAATCAATAAAAGTCCTGAAAACTCAGTTGGATGTTTAAAAGAATTTCAAGTGATTATAAGGATTATTCAATCTTCTGTTACCTTTGCCTCCACCAGATCTACTTTGGATTATGCCCTTCTAACTGGAATAAATCTGAACATGATCAAAACAGCCCAGATCAATATTAGGTAGTTTTCAAAATGGATTCAGAAGTGTTGAGATATTTTTAAAAATCTATGTATCTGCTCAATCTGCTATTCATGTGTTTGCTTGTAACACTGAGATCTTTATTCTCCATTTTGATAGTTTTTTTTTAAATCTGATATGGACTGAATAGTTCTTCAAACAGAAGATGCCTTCAGACTGGCAGCTATTCCCTAGCAGTTTTTCAAATAGCAGATTGTCCAATGTCAGTCTTCAGTTATTTCCTGAGACAAATTGCCAAAGAATTCTCTTGCATTTTTTTTTTCTTACCACTTCTTATTTGGAGACCAGTGGCGTAGCGTGGGGGGTGCAGGGGGGGCCGGCCGCACCGGGCGCAACATCTGGGGGGGCGCGACCGGCGGGCTAGGGCAAGGCTGCTCGCGAGCGAGGGGTATCTGTGCCTGCGCCGACACAGAAACGCTTCTCTCTCCGGGTGGGGGAAGGCTCGGCGGCTCCCTGGGTCTATATACGCCTCTGTATGCGCACGCCGCCGCGCGCTCCCGCGAACGAGAAAGAAAGCGGCAGCGGCGGCGTCTGCGAGCCTCGCCAGCGGCGGCGTTCCTCGGTGTGGCCGTGCCTGCGTCTTTGGGTGTGAGGCTTTCGGAGAGGCTGCCTTTGGCTCCTGGTACTTGCAGCCGGTGTAAAAGAACAAGTCTGTGAAAGCGGGCGAGAATTTCAGGGGGGTGGGGGGGACGGGAGATCGCGGGGGGCTCGATTCTTCTTACGCCAGGGGGGTGCCAGGTGTGCGGTGCGGTGCGAGAGCGAGGGGGCGCAAATTACTTGCCTTGCCCCGGGTGCTGACAACTCACGCTACGCCACTGTTGGAGACAAATAATTTGCTTTGTAATTTTTTTTTCAAAGAAGAAAATTTCAGAGGAATTGTCACAGGCCAAATGAAGAGTTTGTGCCCAATCTTAGCTACAAGATGGCTAGGCAATATCTGTGGGTATTGTGTCATCCACTTACAGTCCTCTTTCCAAAGACCTGCTGCCTTTCTGCATTCAATTGACCAGCAGGAAAAGATAGTTAAATCTCAAAGAAAGATAATATTTTATAAATTATTGGGGTGTTTTTTTTCAGTTGCACTGCTCACTATTAAAAGAACTCCTGTCCTTGAATGTTGGAGAATTTCTCCATATCCTAAATAAGGTATCTACTTAGTTCTTCATCCTAAGAATTTTTACTTGCATCCCGATGTTGAGAAAAATCACAAGGTTTACATTATGTATAATTTCATTATATACGTTTCATCGTGGACACATCTTTCATCACTGATGCATCTGTTTGTGTGGAATAATTCAAAAGATTTTTAATATCCAGGTCTGCCCAATGTGTGTGTGTGTGTGTGTGTGTCTGTGTGTGTCTGTGTGTGTCTGTGTGTGCGTGTGTGATCCAGATTCAGCCATAGTTTCTGTTAAATAGCGTGTTCTTCGGCGCAGGAATGAAGACACAGCTGAGTACAAGGTAACTCATAGTTTATTTCGTGCAGAAACTGTACTGGGGAAATGGCTGCAACTAGCCACAATATATAGTCTAGCCCCTAGGCAGCAGCCAATAGGTTTGAATCAACCATTGCCACCTGGAGATAGCCAATTGCAGCACAGGAGACTTGTAGTCTGGGTTGCTGGAGAGCTGTTAGCTGCTCCAGCAACACACATGGTATTCTTCAAGAGCCCAGTACATAACACCCCTCCCCTCTTAGAACAGACCATAATAACACCAATTAGTCTCAACAATTGTCAAGACTCATTATCCAAACATACTAAAGTAAAAGTAAAAGGGATAATAATAATAAAAAGTTAAAAAAAAACAACAATGTAGGTTACAATGTTATTAAACAACGTCTCAATGAATAGGCTTCAAAAATGGCACTTTTAGACAGTTACATCATAGCAGTAGTTTCTATAGTGTAGTGGCAACAGGAATTACAACAATATATAGCTCTTTATTTTACAACGTAATCTGCAAGATATGAAGGAGGCTTGTGTGCCCTAGAGGAACATCTCGGAGTTCCCATCACTTTGTGGTCTACCAGCTTACCCAGTGGATTGGGTGGACTTGTGTCCCTTTGTGCTCCTGAGTCAAAGGAATTTGATGCACTCTGGCTGGCCTCTCCAGGTTGGCCCACCCCAGAGTCAGACTGTTCGGCAGAGTAGGCACAGTGGTTGCTGAAGTTCGGTTGGCTTGCTCCTTCAGGGGATTCATGTTGCATTCCAGGACTCTCCAGTTCTCCTTCTGGTTCCACCTCAGTTAAGAAGGAAAAGTCCTGATAGTCCACGTGAGGACTGGCTTGGCCACAAGTTTGAGGACCTTGGGAGGGACTTATGATGCAGTCCCTGAGCTGATCAATGTGTCGCCTGACAACTCGCCCTCCCTCCAACCCCACTTCATAAGATAGGGGACCGGATGCCTTGGTAATTTGACCAGGAACCCACAGATTCCCATGACCATAGTTCCTGTCCCAAACCCAATTGCCCATGTGCAGCCCCCTCAGGGGTTTTGGTCGAGAGGCTTCTGCTGCCACTTTATCTGGATGCAACCTGTCCAGTTTAGAGATCAAACGCCTTCCCCAATGTAGTTCTGCAGGACTTTTGCCTGTAGCAGTGCAGGGCGTAGAATGCTGGCAGAGTAAAAAATCTGCCAATCTGTGATGCCAGTCACCTGTGACAATGCACTTGAGTGCTTCCTTCATTGTCCTCACCATGCGTTCAGCTTAACCATTAGAAGATGGATGAAAAGGCACAGATGTTGCATGTCTGATGAGATTAGCTCTCAGGAAGGCCTGAAATTCAGCAGCAGTGAATTGGGCCCCACTGTCTGAAACTAAGACATCTGGCAACCCATGTGTGGCAAAGAGCTTTCTCAGCACCTGCATGGTCCTAGCAGAAGTCATGTTAGGAACTGGAATTACTTCCAGCCATTTGGAGTGGCTATCCACAACTATAAGGAAGAGCTGCCCCTGAAAGGGCCCAGCGTAGTCTATGTGAACCCGGGACCAGGGAATGTGCGTTTCCTCCCACCTGTGAACTGGAGCCTGTGGCATTTCAGGCCTAGATTGATGGCATGTATAACAACCATGGACTTGAGCCTCAATGTCCTTATCAAGGCCAGGCCACCAGAGGTAGCTTCTAGCTAAAGCTTTCATTCTGCCAATGCCTGGATGGCCTTCATGTAATGATTGTAAAATCCTGTCTCTTAGGGAAGTGGGAATTATGACTCTGTTTCCCCATTAAATACACCCTTTATGGGCAGATAACTCATGCCTCCTGACAAAATAGCTCTGAAATTCTGAGCCTGGACTTTTATTCAACCAGCCTGTGTATACCCATGACAACAGTCTACTAAGTATTTTATCTGTGGCAGTTTCAGCAGCAATGTCCCCTGCGTGGAGGGGAAATTCAGGTATGTCCTGAATGGACAATATTCTAGCAGCTGGATCCATTAGTGGCAGTGGTAGTCTGCTGAGGCCATCAGCATGGCCCATTTCCTTGCCCGGTTTGTGAATTAATTTAAAATTGTATGCAGATAGGAAAATAGACCATCTCAGCATTCTTGGAGATAGTATTTAGTATTTAATATTTAATATTTATTTGTTATGTATATGTAGGGGTGTGGGTCTATACATATGTTGTATATAGTATGGTTAGACGTGTGCCACTTTGAGAGCATACAGGATAACCTAGGTTCATCTTTCCACTGTGCAGAGGGTGATGTTGAGAGTATGTCTGGATCGCCATAGTAACAGTAACAGAGTTGGAAAGAACCTCGGAGGTCATCTTATCCAGCCCACTGCTGTTGCAGGAAATCTATACTATTTCTGATAAATGCATATCCCATCTTTCTTAAAAGCCTTCAGTGATGGGCCACCCACAACTTCTGAAGTCAATTTGTTCTCACTGCTAGAAATTTTCTCCTTAGTTTTTAGATTGTTTCTGTCCTTGGTTAGTTTCCATCTATTATTTCTTGTCTTGCCTACAGTGCTTTGGCAAAGTAGCCTTCATATTGGAAGGCTGCTACCATGTTACCCCTGGTCCTTTTTTTCACTAGACAAGATATATCCAGTTCCTGCAATCGTTCTTCATACGTTTTAGCTTTTGGGCCCCAAATCATTTTTGTTGCTCTACTCTGAAGTCTTTCCAAAGCCTCAATATCTCTTTTGTATTGTATTTGTCATCCATTTGTATTTGGGTGACCAAAACTGGATCCAGTATTCTAAGTGATTCTATCCCTCTTATAATGCAACCTAGGATTGCATTGGCTTTTTTTGGGCTGCTACCATACACTGTTTAGATGATTGTCTACTAGGACTCCAAGATCCCTGTCACAATTACTAGTGTAGAGCCACCTAGTCTGTATCTGTATCTAGTCTGCACCTGTACTTGGGCCAGGCAGGAAAAAATTCCCAAATGCTTTCTCAGTCATATTTGATGCAGGCAAACTGTGGGATCACTGAGTTTAGACTCTTGACCCTTTGGGAAGGAAACTTTAAGGAACATGAAGAAAAGCACACATAAAAAATGTGTTCATAGTTAATATTGGTTAAAGAAGTGGGGAAAAATTCTGGCTATCATGTCACTGGAGCATACCATGTAGTTTCTGTCTGAAAATATGTCTGCCATTAGCAGTCACCTCTTATTTGTCCCATTCAATTTTCTTCTTGGAATTGTTTGTTGTGCTTGGCAGTTGCTAGATCCAAAACATTTATTCATTGCCTGAGAAACAGGACATTTAGAATGAGGCAGCAAGCATGGCCTAGTTATTGGGCCACATTTCATTTTATTTTTCATGGATGATTACACTTCATGTTTGGTGTCTATAGGGAAAAAATAAACAGTCATCAAGATTGAAATAAAGACACTTCTTCATCCATCTGCCCTAGGTAAGTGCAAGTTTTGGAGCAACAGATCTTCAAAGCAAATTACTTTTCCAAATATTGTGTCTTTTTTAATCATTTAAAAAATCATTAATATAAACCTAGTATAATTAGAGTTGTATTTGTATTTGTATTTATTAAATTTGAGGGACTCAGGGCGGTGAACAGGGCACATATAAATAGAGGATACAAAAATTAAAAATGAATTAAATAATTGCCCAGATAAAACAGTAACAATATAAAACCCAATTAAAAAACCCTAACTTCCCCCATCAGGCCAGGCCAGCTTGTTCAAATAAATGGGTCTTCAGACCGTGTCGGAAAGAGCGAAGGTCCGGTGCCGTCCGGAGCTCAACCGGCAGTTGGTTCCATAAAGCCGGAGCACCCACAGAGAAGGCCCTCCCCCTGGGGGCCACCAGCCGACATTCTCTGACCGGGGGCACCCTGAGGAGGCCCTCTCTGTGGGAACGCACAGGGCGGAGGGAGGTTGACGCCGGCAGCAGGTGGTTGATGTAATCAAGTAATATATAATTTATGTAAATAAGCCAGTGATAAGGGCATCCATTGGAGGTAGGCCTGCTTTGGTTTTTGCACTTTTTTCTATTTTTAGTTTGTATTGGTTTTAATCTTTGCAATTATAATTTTTAATAAAATTACTCTTTTTAAAAAAAGAACTGGGGCCTTCAGCAACATGGGTCTACTGGTCCCATAGTTTCCCGGGAGCTCTCCGCTCTAGTCAGCACTGAATGTCAACCAAATTGATCCACAGTAGACTATAATGGGCTAAAAAGACAAACTGTTTAACTCATTATAAGATTCTTGTTAGAGCTTGAAGGTAATGCACTCTGAAATTACCCCAGAAAGTCACAAATGGGTGCACAGCTGGAAATATCACAATTTCCTCCCTGAAGTTATCCTTATCTTGGGAACAAGAAGTCTATGATAAGAATTGTGGCTTCATCCAATCTCATTGCCCCGCTTAGCCTCTCTTCTCCAAATTCCATAAGCAGCTTGAGAAAAGGCTGAGCAATTTTGCCAGCATTATTTCCATTATAATAGCAGGATCAGGTAAATGGAAAGTTCCTTTGCTTTTTCATACGGTGTTTCCAGGTATCCCTAGCTTGCAAGCTGCCTTGTAAATAGCAACTACATGTGTTTTGAAACAGTCTTCAATTTAAAGCAGCAGGAGGCAGTAATTAAATTTAATAGAAACCATGTCAGTGAGGTTTAGGGTCAAAAAATATTTCAACCCATCTACTCTCTGCTTCCTCCCCACCTCCCCCTTTAGCCAATAGAGCAGCAGAGAGGGTTAGTCAAATAAGCACTTGCACTGGATCTGTGGACAGGTTTGAGATTTGTGAGATTATCCTATTTGTCTTTTTATTGCACACTTTTTTGATTACTCCTTCTCTGACATCGGTTCTCTGAATTTCAGGTATATGCATACTAATTTTCCTGGGCAGGTTCCTAGATTAATTGGCAAAAATATACCTGTGTTAACTTTTGCCAGTTAAAGGTAATTTCATATCACGTTTTCAGCTGGGAAATGTCTCAGAACAGATAAAATGAATATGCTTGGGGATTAAATGGGACAAGGAAATAAGCCTGAACATTTTGACCTTAGACAGTGTCATGAATTTTTACTAGTATGTCAAAATGATGCTGACGTTAATAGTATTTGCCAAGGCCACATGAGTAGAGAAAGCAGGAAGGTGGCCATATTGCTTTCTTCCTGTCCATCTCTTTTTCTGACACCTTTAATAAACTGGGTTATGTAGGCAGGACTCAAGAGGAGTCCTTATTGTTGGGGGCAATAAGCTGACTTTGTAATAATGCTGCTTGGGGGGGGGGGCGAAAGCCCTAATAAGCAGGCATATACATAGAATGAAGGCTATTGCTAAGCACATTGATTTGTGCTTTAGATTGTAAGCCGCCCTGAGTCTTCGGAGAAGGGCGGGATATAAATGGGATTAAAAAAAATAATCAGACAAACAGTGTAGAATAGGGTTGTCCAACTTTGACAACTTTAAGACCTGTAGACTTCAATTCCCAGAATTCCCTCTTCTGGGAGCTGAAGTCCACAAGTCTTAAATTTGCCAAAATTGGACACCCCTGGTATAGAAGAAAGGAAGAGGCGAATGAGGGAGGTAATATTATTCTGGTTGCACCTATCAGTACAGTGAGCAGGGGCCAAATTATGTGGTAGTAGTTGTTGGTTTTTCTGGTGCTTGCTACAGCTATGAATTTCCTCATTTCCAGAGCCCCTTATGGGAGTCAGGCCTATACTTGTATGGAAGTAGCCATGCTACCCTTCTCCTCTTTTCTCTCAACAGCTACAACCTGGAGCAGGAGAATAGTTGGCCCCTGAACATTCCACTGGGGTTGTCTATTACCTATGAACAGACACCAATAATGATATCTATCTGCCCACTGCTCTCACTTCCTACAGGATGAATTTTCCCATTCTTATATTGGCGCAAGCAATTAGAAATGCCATTATATCATAGTTCAGTGCCCCTGAAGAAATTTAGGACACCATCTTCTCTTTCACTGTCCTCATGGCACTCCCTGGTGTTCTTTCTTTCTTTTGGAAATAACCAGTGAAGTCCATTTTTCTTTTCACCTTTCTAGGCCTCTATGAAAATAAAGTTTTCAGAATTACATGTTTCACCTCTATGTTTTGCAATGCTTACCGTATGAAAGTGACTGCTTGGAAGTATGTATTGGATAGTGAGTAATTTACATATAGAGCTTGCCAGAAGAAAAGTAGGCAAATAGCCCTATCAGGAATAGCCCTATCAGGAGCTATAGTTCAAAATTTATATTTGGTACAGAAGACAGTATCCCATACTGTATTTAATGTACTTCTAAAGCTGTCAGTTGAATCCTAGATAAATCAATTGTTATTCACCACATAATGACATTTCTATACCTCCGTGATAGTATTTATCAAACCAGATATCTTTAGGATATGTGAACTTCAACTCCCAGAATTCCCCAGCTAATCTCTCTTCCTCCACTCCCACCTATCTCCCTCAAGCAAATCCCATCCTTCAGAAGTGATGTCTCAAAGGTTTGCATGCCTTCAGCTTGGGATATTGACTTGCTTGTTCTGTTACTTTCTTGCAATATATTGTAATCAGAATCATAGGGAGATATTTTTTTGACCAAATACAGAAATGAAGCTGGACCAAACTGTGTTCTCCAGCAGGCAGTGCATCTGTGAATGTGTGGCTCTGCTTACATGAGGCACACTGGTACTGATGGCGCTACATAGGAATACTTGTCAGAATGAAAAATAAGCAGATGCTAAGTGAATTGTGAACAAATGAAGGACAATTCTGAAGAACAGAGCTCTTTGTTTAGATTCAACTGCAAGTCCAGTCACCTTCTCTGTGAGAACTATGGACAATCATTTCACTTTCAGTATGAAGCAAGGAAAATACAAGTGGTTTCGATGCCTGTGGGAAAATGCCTGTTGCCTATTTTTAATGGTATACCAAATCTGTCATGTAAATTTAAATGCATCATCCCGCAAAGTCATTGGATTGGATCTTGTCTGACACAATGGCAAGTCATGATCTCTTTCTAAGTCCTGAACTCAGTTTATTTTTACTTTTAAATTCTACAAGTTTTATTCATTTTTTAATATTTACATATTCATGTATTTGTGAAGCAATATGGTGGTTGGGTAGTCAAAATAACAAATAACAAGTTGTAAATAGTTCAGGTTGCATCAACAGGGATTCTCTCTCTGATTCCCTTAATTATCACATAGTCAAAATAGTCAGGTTAATACACTTCTATTTGTAACCTAATCAATTAACAAAATTTTCAATATATTTTCACTAATACATATCAATATCCTGTTTTTAAATTTTATCTAATAGCAATAAAATATTCTAGAATAGCCTATAATGTACAAAAGAAAGCTTAATTTTTGGGTAACCCACAATTCTCTATTTCAATAAAGAATAATTCTCTTGCCTACAAAACTTACATTGTTCATTACAAAACATTCTTATGTTTTTTACCATTAAAATCTAGTTTTCATATTAACAAATCACCAATTATTAGAAAGATATTTTTGTCTTAACCATTCAACAATTATTAAAATACTATCTTTTGTATATAAAATTCTAGATTCTATTATATAGTTCATAAGTAACAACTAATATATTCTATAAGTCATGTTAGGTAAAGGTAAAGGTTCCCCCGCACATGCGTGCTAGTCGTTTCCAACTCTAGGGGCCAGTGCTCATCTCCGTTTCAAAGCCGAAGAAGCCGCTTGTCTGAGGATGTCTCCGTGGTCATGTGGCCGGCATGACTAGATGCCAAAGACGCACGGAATATTGTTACCTTTCCACCATGGTGGTCCCTATTTTTCTACTTGCATTTTTACGTGCTTTTGAACTGCTAGGTTGGCAGAAGCTAGGATGAGTAACAGGCGCTCACTCTGTTATGCGGCACTCAGGATTCAACCCGCCAAACTGCCGACCTTTTGTTTGACAAGCTCAGCATCCTAACCCACTGAGCCACCGTGTCCCTTAAGTCGTCTTAACCATACATCAATTGTTAAAATACTATCTTTTGATATATCATTCCAAATTCTATAATATAGTTCATGATTATATTCTAAAAGCTTACTTTTGTTTTCTCTTACAGATCTAAAACCTAAATGTAAAATCAGTTATATTTTTTAGAGATTCCCCTTAATCAATTGAAAGGTATTTTTATAGTCTATCTTTAGGAATCCCAAAAAAGAAACAAGTTCAGTTTTTTTAAATCTAACTCTTGCCTTCCTTTTGTGCCAATCAGGCTTCCTTTTTGCCATCTTTAAATTCTCAAATGTATCTCACTTTCTTCCTATACCCCTTATTTGAATCTAGGGAGAGTATCCAAATGTCAGTTTTGCAAAGAAAGTGTCCCCTTTGTAACCATTGAAGTTTTGCTTTAATAGCTCAGTTTTTGATGATTGACGTAATATAGTTGTCATTAAATCAGGCACATATTTTTCTTCTTCCAATTCCATCTGGATTAGGTAGAAAGTAGTAGCTGGTATGATGGTTGTCATTTGATTAGTTGAATACTCAATAAAGTATATTTGAAGGCCTTTAATGTCTTCACTCTTAATATTGCTTTCTTCAGGTGCTATTGCTTTTTGAGTTGTAAGTTTTGTAGTTGACATTGAAGTTTGGACTTTAAGATTCTCTGTAGGTTGCATTTGTTGTTCTTTGAAATCTCCTATTTTAATGTTAGTTTCCACTTCTTTTATTTGCTCTTGGATTATTGTTTCCTCATTTAAGGTCAGAATTTGATCTGGTGGCTTTAAGTTGTCAGATTTTTCTTGCAGTTTGGCTTTAATTTGCTCTGTCATTGCCAAAATCGTGTCTAGTATCAGTTCATAATCTAGTGGTGGGATATATTCATCCATTTTGTTGTTGTTTGCAGCTAAATCTTCTGTGGAGGCTATTTTAATAATAGTCAAAGATTATCCACCTCCAAGAGTTGTTTTCAGTGCCAGATGTTCCCACACTTATCTTTAAAAGTAATGTCAAGGACAGCTCTGTTATTCAGTCAGCTGTCACAACAGGAGAAAAGTTTACTTGCTGTACCACGTTTCACCACAAGATGTCATCAATAGCATATAAAATGCAATGTAAAATTTTTCTTTTTTCCCCCAAATTAATACAAAACTTTTGTAGCATTAGTCCAATTTTTTTCTTTAATTCACAGCTTAGAGAAGAAATAGGGTGGTAGATCCCCACCAAAAAATAGGAGCTTTTTAGTAAATACAAATAAAATTACTTAATTTCTTTGCTGAATTACTTGAATTTCTTTAAGGCTTTAACATTTGTTCCCAAAGTAGATATTCTCCATTTTTTCAAAAAGTGGGGAAAGAAATTTTCAGGAAAGTCCCACAGGAAAATAGTTAAGGGAGTAAGAAAGGTAAAGTCTCACCCAGGTCCTCCAGATTTCTTCTTAGTGCTAGGTAGTGCTTTTGGGTTTTGGCAAGGAGTGGCTTAATCATTGGCCATCTTTATGGCTGGTCTCTTCTTCGGGCCAAAGGAGTTGTCCCGGATTCAAGCAGAGGGATGCTGCCTTTCCGCAATCACAGGGAAGGCCTCCTCTCAGTAGTCGCCCCTCCAGGGTGATTTTCGACCATTTTCAGGGTCCTCCAAAAAAGAAAGAACAGACGGCAGGAAGAGAACTGTTCCTGCACATCCGGAAGCGCTGCGCATGCAAACCAGAAGCCACATTTAAATTCTAAATGTGAAGTGCAAAATTCACCACAACTCTAGTCTGTAACCATGAGCATCAGAGATATATTTTCCTCTTTGCTGTTGCTGTTGCTGAGACTTCCAATTAGTAAATTCCAATTTGTTTTTCTTTCTTTTTAATTTAATATATAAAGCTGCCCTATCACTATTTCTAGTTCAGACTAGTACTCAAAAACCCACTAAAATAGAGATTATAGAAACTTCTTCTACATCTACCTGCATAGTTCCTGATATCTTCCTAGTGGAGATCATTATTCTTCATCCAAGGTATTGCATGACTTCAATAATACTTTGTCAATTACATTTGTTCTCCACAGGGCCAACTATGTTCACATAATTGTTCAATGTGATTGGCCAATCCCTCTAGAATCCCCCCCTTTTTTAAAAAAAAGAAAGGCAACTAGCCAACAGCAACCCAGGTTCGTCCTTATTCCTGTTTTTCCCCCCAGCTTATTTTAATAGTCTGATCCATGAATTTCTGGCATCTCAGTATGAAACCATACAAAGTGTGATGATGACATTTCCAAAAAAAAAACCCCACAAAAAACAAAGGAAAAAAAACTGAAAAACCAAGCAACAAAGAACTGAATCTGATGATGTGAAAATAATGAGGTCAATTTAAATTCTTTTTAAGGAGAGCCATGCTTGCTGATATAGCACACTCTCTCAATTATTCTCTCCTCAGATAAGCCAGTGGTTGGGGAGCATTGTGGTGAAGGATACATTAAAACTGACTCAATAACTCAGAAAATTGTTTATACTAAGCTACAATCTACCTGCATGAAAAGATCACTGTATATCAGAATACATTAGAGATGCATGCATTGTCCTTGTACTGAGCATGCTTTTTTAAAAAAATGTTCCCAAAACATTTATTAGTAAAGAAGAAGATATTTCACTCTCTTTGGGTTAAGTGACACAAATAATAATAAATAGAATCACAGCTCAACTCTGTCCATACAGCCAGGGTATTGCAATGGATTTTGGACTGGTCAAATGTACCAATCTTACCATTATCAGAGGAAAAATAGTGAAAACTGAAGGAATCATGATACCCGATGAAATAACATCAAGAATCTGAATGAATTCACTACAAATACCTAGGCATACTTCAAGTTGACAGCATCAAGACACTGAAGTCAAGAAGAAGGTTAGAAGTGAATACATTATGCAGGTGAGAAGATCTTAAAGTCCAAACTCAGTGAAGAAAATGCCATCCAGGCAATTAACACACAGGCAGTTTCAGTCATTAGGCACACAACTGGAATAGTGGACTAGACTCAAGCAGAACTAAAAGCCTTGGATAGGAAGACCAGAAAAATAATGACAATGAATCATGTCCTTCATCATTGCAGCAACATTAACAGACTCTACTTACCAAGGAACATTGCAAATACACCAAACAGCTGAAGAAGAAAAATAAGCATTGGAAGAATATCTGAAAGACAGTGAAGATGCATTGAAGCTATTATATCATGAAGGCTTACTAAGTACTGGAAAGACCAAATTGGCCTACAAGAAAGACCAAACAGGAAAATTGAAGAATGAGGCAAAGGAGATAACAACAAATGCATACAAAGGAAGAACTGAGAAGACAACAAAAGACAGTAAATGCCACTTCTGTAAAGAAATTAAAGTAACAATGGACCACCTAGTTAGCTGCTACAAGAAAATCACCCAGACTGAATGCACAATGGAATGACGAAGTAGCAAGAATATTGCATTGGAAGATCTGCAGGAAATACCAGTTGCTGGCAAGCAAAAACTGGTGGGACCACAAAAATGGACATAATAATAAAAAAAATGACAAAGCTAAAATTCTTTGGGATTCTAGAATTCAAACAGACAAGACCTGCCACATAACACCCCAAAATTATCAATTGTCAATAGAAAAGACAAAAAAGTCTGGATAGTGGACTTGTAGAATATGGAGAGAAAAAAGCCTGAAGAAAATAACAAAATACAAAGATCTGCAAATGAAAGTAGAATAACTGAGGCAAAAGAAAGCAAAAATAATACCAGTAGTATTAGTCTCTTGGGTGCAATCCCACATCTGGAGCACCACTTGAATTCCATCAGCATTGACAAAATCACCATTAGCCCAGATCCTTGGGAAGGACTCAATACATACATAAAAATGCCAAATCCACTCTAAACATCTGGCTGACTGAGAGATAAATCATAGTTATAATGATATGAGGTTTTCTACTTTGCTGTTGTCCAATTGCTAAGTCCATACGGATCTTTAGTAAGGAATATAACTTGAAAAGAACCCAATTTCCCATTATTTGGTCTCCATGGTAATTATCATTCCCATCATAAAGGTTAAGATTCTGCCTGTCAGGCCAAGCACAATCAAGACCATTTCATAACAAGTGCTGCAGAGTGGAATTTCAATGAAAAATGAATGTACAGAGTAATCCTCCTAACAGGGGTTCTACTTAAAATTATCAAGAGGGGAAAAAAGAGAATATCCATTCCTTGGAGAATTAGGGAATATGAAGTTTTAAAATATAATGAGAACAAAGGGACATTGACTGTTTAATCTGTCAACTGAACACTTTCTCAGTGAAGGATGTTTGTACTTGGATGAAGAAAAAGTAGTTTTGAGAAACTTATAGCCTACATCCTATCAGTCGATATGTCTGTGTAAATTTTTAGAATTCTTGAGCACAGGAGAGTTATAGAAAGTGTTTATGAGGAATTAATTGATCTGGTGACCTGAGTTTTCTTTGAAAGGTTTTCATCTTACATACTATTTTCCCAAAGCAGGGAACTTGATAAGGAAACCAGCTGTGTAAGAAATAATTTTGTTTGAATTGGCCAGAATAAGTCAGGTGATGCCTAGGGAGCTAGCCTTATCATTAAACACAGTTCAGTGGCAATATAGCACTCACTTCCAAATCACATGAGTGATCAGAAATGAAAACTGCAATTTAATTATACTAATTTCTAGAATATACTGTATGGCTTAATCTAGTTACCAAATTAATTTTCTGGGTGTGCACAATACAATGAGCCAAAGCTAATTAAAAAATTTGATTTACACAACATGTTGAGACTCTTCCATACTTTCCCCCATCCCTTATTGGCTAACACTAACCAAGATTAGCATGTCTTGCAATGAGATCTGCTAGGTCACTAACCAATCTGGTTAAATGTATTATGTGAACACTGTCTCATTTCCTCTGCACCTTGGGAAACTGTTATTACATATTAAATAGGGGTATAATAAGATATATCATTGCATGATTTTTCCCCCTGTGTTTGAAGCACCAAAGTGCTGCGTTGGTGAGAAGATCTGCATGATATGAATGGGGGATGAGCGTGTTTACCAAGTCAAAAGTACAAGTACTAATTTCAATGTTCTTCTTAATCATACTTAGAATTAGAATAACAGAGTTATTCTCCAGGGACCTTGGAGGTCTTCTAGTCCAACCCTCTGCTTCTGGACAGAGAACCAGGATGTTTCTGTAAACCAAAGGCAATATTTTAACCTTTCAGGATAGCCAAATGGGTATTTCTGATTTTCATTTGGTTTTGGGACGTCAAGTTGTCATAACTGCACTTGGAAGCTGGAAGAGGTTCTGCACTTAATAGGGTGCTTTAAGGTGTTGGATAGGACCACAGACATTTAAATTCAAGCCATCACTTGGCCACAGTTCTCACAGAATGGATTTGCAGCAGCGCTTCTCTTTCCACCAGTCTAAACTAGTTCTCAGGAGCATTGCAGAGATCAGAGGAAGAGATTCCTGTTTGTGCCATCAAGAGTTTGTGGAGGAAAAGCAGGAGAAGAAAATAATAAACAAACAAATAGAAAGTGAAGGACAGGCATGTATCTGGGTAAGAGGATGGTGGAAGAACAGAATGCGGGTTTTTCAATGATGCTGCCTGAGACTTCTTAAGAAAGGCAAAAGCATTCTGATTTCAAAGGAGTTGCTTTGGGTTGGAGGAGTTACGCTGAAAAAAAGAATAGATTCATTTTTTTCCTCGTGAAGTCAAATTACTATTGTCTGATCATTGAAGAAGAGAGAGATGGACTTTTTTTTAGTGTTTGCAATTTTCTACTGGGTTGAATGGTTGTTAGGTGTTCTGATTAATGCGAATGAATGAATGAATGAATGAATGAATGAATGAATGAATGAATGAATGAATGATTTAAAAATTCTCTAAATTACATTTAGAAAAGACAGAGGACAGAAAGCAGACTGTTTCATAGGAGAAGAAAAATTGGGGGATTCTGAAAAAAAGAGAAAATGCTGTTCACAAAATACTATTCATTAGCCATTTGAAAAACAGAATACCCAGAGAAGGAAAGACTGCATTCAGCTTCTGATTGAATTAGGTGGTAGAGTCTTGAAAGAAATGGGTTATGGCCCCTTTACATCCGTGGACTTCAAGTCCCAGCATGCTGGCTCAGGAATTCTTTAAGTTGAAATCTCAGAAGTCTCAGGAATTCTGGCGGTTGAAGTTATAAAGGGACCGTAATTGCCCACATCTGAGAAAGTGGATGCTTATCAGGAAACCTTTGACTCCATGACCGAATAAAGAGTTCATGACTTGATATTCTAATGCAGGGGTGTCAAACTCACAATGTCATGTGAATGTCATGATGTATCGTGACTTTTTCTCCATTGCCAGCAATGGGGTGGGTGCAGTTTTGGCACGATGCATCCAGCCTGCAGGCCGGCAGTTTGACACCCCTGCTCTAATCTATACTGCTGGCTTACCTAATGCATTATATCCTGAGAAGAATATACTTAGTGACTATTACTTTTTAGATGTGAGTCATGCCTTTCATTGACAGCTTAAGACAGTTTCCATGAGATTCTGTACAAGAATTATTTGCGAGGTTCTCAAGGCTGAAAGATATTGATCCAAAGCCACTCAACACAAACTTCAGCAACGCATAAAATTCAAACACATGGCCGTATACATGACCACGTATAGATATTCTTCAAGGCTTTCCTACTCAACCCTGACTCTTTTGTTCTCAAGCTTGTGTGTTAATAATCAGAGGAGAGAAAGGCTGAGGAAGTGGTGGGCAGATAGCCAAGGAGACAAGAGTGATGGATGAGTGCAGGCAGATGTACTGAAGGGGTGGAGAGAGAAACCAAAGAAGACTGAAGATGTGGGGGGTGGGAGAGCAGAAAACCTTGAAGAAACTGGGGTGAAGACCCAGGAGGAGGAAGAAGACTGAAATGTATGAAGTGGAGACACAGCTGCTCCAAGGTTACTCCAGCCTTCTTAATAACCCACAAACTAGCCTAGATATTGGAGTTCTTTTTTAGATTCTTGGCAGGACTGAATGTCCACTGTCTAAAAAAGAACTTGTCTGGGAAGGAACAGGCATATGCTCGCCCTTGAAAGCCCAAAGAGGTTTGCCAGTCAGAAGAGAATATTTTGAGGCTGACACATGTTGAAACAGCAGCAGCTGAGGCTCCAACTGAGCCAGCAAGTTAAGGGTTAACTTGTTCAGTGCAAAGTCTCCCTTAGCAACCAAGGTGGGAAGTCAAATATGTGTATGTCTACTTTTAGTTAACTGTCCAAGCTTCTCTTGCTAGGAAGCTGCATATGCATGTAAGCCTGCTTCCCTTTTTAAAAACATAAAACAGATCTCTTTGGTTAATGCCAGTTTCTTTCTGGAAAGACTATTAGACTTAATTTGTTGGAGTCGCAGTTTATTATTCTGCTCAGTCATTTCTGTTAACAAGATGTGCGCAGATTTGGCTCAAAATCCATTGCAGCTTGGTTAAAAAAACCTCACTGAAGGTGAGCTCAGATCCTGAGGATTTCACTCAAACATCCATATATTGTAGTTTGCTTGGCAGCATAGTTAGTTTACTTTTCTGAAATATTTTCTTTGACAAAAGCTGAACTTCCCCATCATTGCAATGATACTTAAAACAGCTCACCAGCTTGGTAACAATTACATCATCACTGGAATAATATAATCCTGGAGGCTTCCTTAGGGACAAAGGAGAAGTAGAGACATCTGTGGGAGGATTATAAAGATAGCAGTCAGGTCATGCAAAATGATGAGGAAGTACAGTAGTCCTCATTTAGCAACTGCCTGAATAGTGACAGTTCAGAGTTATGGTGGTGATGAAAATATAACTTTATAACCAATCCTCAGATTTATGACCTTTGCAGGTCTGCAAAGAAAGAAAAGAACCAATAAGACAATAAGAACATAAAATCATATGCACTTAGAGAAGACGCTCTGCTCTTTGTTAGAATCTACAGCAGCTCCACAACCATCCTAACCAAAGGCCTTTTGTTCCAGGATCCTGGTGGGATTCCCAGGTCATTTGATTTTAGCCTGATGGCTCATTGTATTATGCACAGTCTTTGTGGTTTAGAAAACATGTTTACACCCAAGGATTATGTATACAAAATATTATGGCTTCTTCCATAGTCATGAGTAAAATAAGCCATAGCTTAATATGACTGTGAATCCATTCGTGCCATGTCATTGCCCAATTGGTAAGCCGTATTTATCTCTTGGTTTTATTTTTTGAGTTTTTGTCATGCCAAAATATAAGTAAGTTGTCCCTTTGGAAGACTTCTTACTGGAGGTACCTTTTTTGCTGTTCATTAAAGCAACCTGACATTTTAGACTTGCATGCCAACCCCTATCTTTCATCCCCAAAAGTTTTTGCTGAATTAAGGGCCTGAAGGAAAGTCAGTCTGAATGGCAGAAAGCTACAACACACTTCTAAATTATTTCTGCAGCATGCGAAACCATGCTCTGTGTATTTTAGGTCACATGTCACTTTTTTTGGCTGTATATTTTAGGTCACATGTCACTTCTGTTGCAATTTTATAGCCTAGATCTTGTCTGCCCTTGATTTAGACCCAACTGAATATTGGAATATGCACATATTTTGTTTCTGGTTCTTAAAGATTTTGCTTTGAACCTGTCTTCTCTGCTTTATTCATAGAATATCAAGAAGATTCACAGAATTATCTTCCCCTTATATCCCATCTTTTCCCACCTTTTCTTCTATTTTTTTCAATTTCTACAAAACCCAAAGCAGCAAACATATAACAGAAATAGTAAAATAGCAATGCAACTTTTTTAAAAAAAATAATTCTTAGGATCATCTGTCTTGGGGTGGGGGAGAGGAAGAAAATCCATGGGAACAACAGAGACCTGATTCCTGAATCAATGTCTTGGTTGCAAATTGCTTCAACTCTGAAGTGAGGAACTGATGATTTTTCAAGCTTTGTGTAGTCAGCATGCCAAATAGTTCTGCTTCTAATATATACAGACATCTCTGCAGCCTGGAATTAGGAAAAGTCATCCTTTGGCTCAAAAGAAAGCACATATGCCTGGGGGAAAAAATATTTTTTTTGCCTCTTTGAGTCTTCTCTGAAAGTTAATTTATTAATTGGCATTTGTGCTGGGTATTGGGCCCAAACCTTCTCTCATCAAAGGCGATGGGAATCTTGCCACTGATTTCAACGGAAGCAGGTGTGAGCCCTTAATGAGGCGTGTGGCAGAGAAAGTGTGTATACACAGTGAGCCTGGAAATTGTCAGTGTTAGAAACCTTAGGCAAACCCATTTGTACCAATCCTGAAATGCACTGAATGATGCATGCTGGTTGGCATTTAAAACTTGACAAGAAAGGAGGGGGGGGGCTATTGAGCAGAACAAAATTCAAACAAGGAAATACTGTCATGCTGGAACAGCTCATCCCTCACTTGGCAAAGTGGGAAAAACCTCGAAGAGAGTGGCAGGATGGTGATAATAAATGAGCAATGACTAAGCTAGATCACAGATCAGAGGAGAGCTTGTGCCACTGACCTGTTTGTGTATGAGCCTGCCTTTAAAAGCACATCCTTGCAACATTTGGAAATCAACCACAAGTGACACCTCTTCCTTCTCTTGAACAAAAGTCAAGGTCAATAGTTCCAAATCAAAGCACATATTTTACCTGTAAAGTGTCCCAGAATTAGATCTTGATTAGTCAGGTTATGAATGTTGAGTTGCTGTTAGCACCCAGAGACATGCTTAGGAAAGTTAAAAGTCAAAATGCTAGCTATGCCTTATTTTGCACACATCACACATATGCAATGCACATTAAAAAGGGACAGGACTTTGAATGCCTGGCAGTGGCTACCATTTTGACTTTTTAACACACCACCACCACCATTTCTGTTCCTGGTAGCTGCATTGGCAAGGCACAGTCAGACAGCCATCTCAAGCATCTCAGTCTTCAAAAATGCTACTGAATTGAAGATAGTCCCTATCAACAAACAAAAGGAAGATCTGATAGAAAACAAGATTTAAAAAACAATGTTGTGCATGCCATATGCTTTGAGCATGAGTCAGAAAAAAATGTTTAGGAGTTTGTGCAACTCCAGCACTGCTATGTTGCTCATTAAAGTAGTCACATCTTTTCTGTCTTCTGTGCATTTGACAAAAGATGCGGCTACTTTAATGAGTGGGAAAGAGATACTACTGAAGCATTTCTTCAAAATCATTTTCAAAATACACTTAGACCTATTATACCTATTCTTTCCAGGCTCAGTATCATGTCTGCCAGAACTGCTTGTTCTGAAGCCAATTGTGAATATATTTTCTCATCAATATAAGCATTGAAATGAAATCCTTCTGACATGTGGACATATACATACATGTTTATGGACATTGGTTAGTAGCCAGTCAAACACTTCAATTAATATTAAAAATAATAAACTTAAATCAAATGCACTCCTATTGATTCCCCCATCTTCATGGTAATAAGAAAACCATTCTCTGAGACGAACTATTTTTGCATATACACATTATATACTTACTCCAATAGACATATGCACATTCACCTTGGGAAAGAGCAAATGTGGAAACATGAGCTCAGCAATGTGTGAGTTGAATGTCTATCATTCTACTGTTCTGTTTGGGTAAAGTTTATTTACCCATTTTCTATGTAAGCTGGACTAATAAGGGGGCAAGAAGGGATCTTTGGGGCATTAAGATCTTTCTTTCGTATGCTTGCAAGCAAAATCAAATCTAACCATGCTGAAAAGAGACTCTCCTTTCAACCAAGTCAGTTTTTGGAGATTACATGAACACAACTACCTATTTTTCTTGGCAACTCTACGGGCATAGTTTATCACTGAGTTCTTATGGGATTATTTGTTTAACTTCTCCATCAAGTCTATAAACCTGTGGTTTTTCCTGTGGTTTCCCACTCAAGTGCAACATAGGAAAGTGATTACTTTCCTGGGATCACCCAAGATCAGCGGACATCTTCCATCTAAACTGGCCTCTGTGCAGCATTACAGATGTATCTTTTTAGAGATTTTTTTTTAAATTCTTTGGACTTAAACTCTTAGATGTTTGCCTGGTTAGGACCATTGTTCACTTTGACTTAGGTAAATAACAGCTGTAGCTCTGTATAGGTGGTCCTCGAGTTATGTCTGGTTATTAATGATCATTCAAAGTTACAATGAACTCCCCATCCACCCACTTTTAAATTTTTGACATCACCTCCAGTCCCATGACCACATTTTGAGTGTTCAACAAGTAGCCCAAATTTGGTCATTTGCAATGCCCCCTGGTCACATGACTGCAATTTGCCATGGTTCTGGCAAAAACTAGAATTCTGTATGCCTGTCAAAAAATGGTCTGTAGCGAACAAAAAGTTTGCTTAATGACCATTACAAAAAAAAAGGCATAAAAATGGTCCTGGTTGTGCTTTATGATCATTGCCAGGTTCAATTATCTTTGGGTATTTTTTGTTGACCCACAGAAAAATAGATACCAAAGTAGCACTATATTTGTGTGTTTGTCAGGTATAAAGTGATAACCTGTAACTTTATTCCCCCAATCCCAGCCCTCAGTTTCATTTACTGAGTTGAACGTGGAAGATTTTACGGGTGGGTTTGGTGTAATGTTAACGAATGTTGCTTTATTTCTTTTGACTTATTCCTTTGAATACTTTGAGTAGAGGATTTGCAGGGAAGACAAAAAATGACTTTTATAAAAAGCAGAGCCAACAATCACAATGCAAGAGTTGATGAGTAGACTGGTTATATGCAGTTGGTCTCCAGACAAGGAGAGGACTTGAGATTGCCCAGAAGTACTGCAGATAGTTGTTGTTAAAAAGGAGACTGCATGCTAATGGTCCTTAGTTTAAAGTTCTGAGCCATCTTATTCAAACCACAAGAAAGAAATTACCTTCAATATTCAGCAGTTAAATTGGAGACAATCAGCACATCTGAGATTTCTGTCTAAGTTACATTTTCAGGGATGTCTGCGGGGGCAGGAACAATAAAAATGGTCAGGATTATCTGTTCTAAGCCCCCCTCCCTTTTTAATATGCATTTGGATGTTCATAAAAATGGAACGGGCTTTGCTTACACAGTTGTGGCCCCTAATGGACTTTTTTGCCCCTTTTGGGGGAAAACCCTTCTAAATGTGTTTGAGGTTTCAATGGAGGAAAGTACCTTGATCATATTTTCTCTTATTATTACATGAATATTGACATATACTTTCATTGCAATGTTTGGGGAGAGATGTTTTTATACTTTTCTGTCTTTGTGCCAAAATAACTTGGCTTTGTCTACTGCAGAGGTGAGTGATCTTTTGACAGCAGTGTGAGTGTTTTAATTGGTATTTTTGGTAGGATCTTAACCCTTTTGAGATCTCTAGATATTTGCATGATATGTTTGATTATCATTGACAGCAAAGGGCCCCAAGTCTCTTGAAGGAAATTAAGAAAAATTATGTAGCTGATAACTCTCGCATGATGAGTAAGTAAACCCATGTGTACAATGCCTTTTACAAACATAAAAATCTTTCTTTTACCTCAGGGGAAACCCCCCCCAAACAACTAGCAAAATTCAATATAAAGTCTGGGTTTCATGATATCAATATGTGTCACATGCAAATAACAAAATCAGACAATGGAGATTCCACCTCTGCAGGCTAAGTTAGCAAATATTAACAACAATAACACTCTGACCAACTGCCACAAGCCTCAGGTTTCATATGATCTTGTTCTGCCTACACATTGGAAATCTTTACACGCTTGGGGATTTGTGTTGCCAGAAATCACATTTTCTTGTGTGCATTTTCTAGGGAATTTGTTGTGAAGAAAAAACATGCAAAATGAGGATTGAAAACTTATTGATTTATTGCTGGACTCTTTCTGTGGTATTGCAAGGTAATAATGGAGCCAGGCTTAATGGAGGTGCTGGTGTAGTAAGGAGACAGAAACCAAGACACATGAAAACCAGTTGGGTGACTTTCGGCCAGTCACTCTCTGTCATTTCAACCCACCTCACAGGAGCAAGAAAGATTATTATGTATGTCCATCACCTTGACTACTGTATTGTAAAGTAATAAAAGTGGGATAAAAATCTAATTATTTGTAATATATACTGAAATTTGTGGTTCAATTGCAATGCAAATCCAAAGGCAGAGAACATTTGCAGGGAAAATCATATTTTTTCCTTCCCACCATTCATATAAACTTATATAAAGGCGTGTAACAGCTATGTACAGCTATATATTTTTGTATTATCCCTTCTATTCAGTCTTCCATTCTGGGAGACTGCTTAAACACGCCCTTACAGTTTTCTTGGCAACATTTTTCAGAAATGGTTTGCCATTGCCTAGGATTGGGATAAAATGACTACCCCACGATCACCCAGCTAGCTTTATGTCCAAAGCAAGATTAGAACTTTTAGTCTCTTGTTCTTAAGCCTAGTGCATTATACTCAGTTTTCACCTATTTCTTTCTGCCATCTACTATATATTCTAATCAATTCCCAAGAGTCTGAGAATAGGTTAAATAATTAATTGATCATATTTGGAAACCATCCATTTCTGTCATAGGGTGACTTTTATAAATAATAGAAAAACAAAACCAAAAGACTAATTAGGAAAATGTAAAATATCCCTAATTCAAAAATAGCAGTAAACTTTCCTGTCTGTTAATATATTGAGGAAAACCAGTCACAATAACAAGCAATAATGTAGCAGGAAGGGCTAAGGCATACCATCAAGTCCAAAAGGTTTTCCAACACAGCCAGTTCTTAGTGGCATTCCTGAATTTGACTAACCTTATTTGAGGTAGAGCCCTATTGGTGGAGCAGTGGGCTATGCCTCCTTAGGTAACACCAGCTGCCTGCAATTAGTGCAGGTTCGCATCCCACCAGGCTCAAGGTTGACTCAGCCTTCCATCCTTCCGAGGTAGGTAAAATGAGGACCCAGATTGTTGGGGGCAATTAACCTGACTTTGTAATAATGCCGCTTGGGGTGTGCGTGAAAGCCCTAATAAGCAGGCATATACATAGAATGAAGGCTACTGCTAAGCTTGTAAGCTGCCCTGAGTCTTCGGAGAAGGGCGGGATATAAATGGGATTTAAAAAAAAATTCTAAAAAAAGAAGATCTGTAACATGAAAGGCACACCCTTGTGGTATCTGATTTTGAAAGTCTCCAAAGGATGGTGTGCTATGTGACTAGGATGTGCAACAAACTAAGTATGGGCACCATCCTTTACCACAGAGAAGCTTTTCTTTGTTTTCTTTAGGGCAATTCCAATCTAGGCTGTAAATGTCAAGCAAATAGACATTTTATAAGATCCTTCATATTCTACCTGCCAGCCATAAAAGCAAGGAGAGGGGTCCTCAGCAATTCCAAGACACTTCAAAATCAATTATGCATAGCCCAGAGGAATATGGCTACAAGAAGTAGAAGATATGCAATTTTTATGAACTGGATGTGAAATAAGATGTGATCATGCCTCTTCATCCTTCAGGTTGCTTGACAAGATAATCCAGAATCCCACACAGTGGACAGAATTTCTCAATATTTCATGGGCAAAGTAGATCAACAACATACTTCACACTATAAAACAATAATAAAAAGGTGACCAAAGCCACTCAGGTTGTGGCATATCTTTCTGATTCATCTTCTAAAGGTGTCAATAAGTTGGCCCCATACTCTACATTGTCCTCAAGATTCAAATGGCCAGGATTAAATGATAATTCTTCAGACACATAATGTGAAGAACCAGCTCTCTGGAGAAGTTGATGGGAAGGTGGAAGGAAAAAGTAAACGCTAGGTGGATAAATTCAATTACTGTAATAGTATGTGAGAATGATCATAGGAGGCAAGATAATGAGACACAGTCAAGGAAATGGTCATTAATAAGGCAGCTTAGCCTCAGCAGGAATGTGGATGGGGCAAGAGGTTCAGAAGTGACCATACCTAGTTTTAGGCCTATAAAGGGTGTATGTAAAGGACAATTAACTCTTCTGGTCATTCCTGTCTGGTCAACTAGTAAAGTTGATAATTACAGTGGCAAAGCGATACCTTTGGAATATCTGAAGGACCAGATTGGAGACAGGTCCTCCTGGAGAAAATCTATTTACGTAGTTGTTAAAACTTGATACTGACTTGATGGCACATAATCAATCAATCTTATACAAAAGGCAACTATGTAGGAAACTTGCACAGAATAGAGGCTTTGTTTTCTTGTGGCAGGAAGCTAGGACTGGAATTATTTTCTGTTACTCTCCCCCCCGAATGGAGGATGTACAATTTCACTTGCATATAAGTCTTTTCCCTGCCTTAATAAGTTACCTTCAAAGAAACCGCTTTACGTAAAAAAATATATCATTGATGAAGTTAACAAGAAATGGATGATGTAGATCAGACATGTCAAGCACAAGGCCCAGGGGCTGGATCTGGCCCGCAAAGTGGTTTCATGTGGCCCGCGAAGCCATCCTGGAAACAGTGAGGGAACGGCCCCCACTGCCTTGGCCCTGGCCCAGAGACCCTCCTTCTGCCAGAGACCCCCAGATCTGTCCCACTCCTGCCCAGGCCCCCATAGGCACCCTTGATGCAAACGATGTAGAGCTGGCCACGCCCACCCAGTAGGCCACGCCCACCCAGGCCACACCCACCTGGCCCCCTGAGGGCAACCGCACTGCTGATGCGGCCCTCAATGAAATTGAGTTTGACACCCCTGATGTAGATTGTCAATTTACAATGGTACATTTAGTGACCGTTCAAAGTTGCAATGGCACTGGAAAAAGTGGCTTATGACTCTTTTTCACAGATACGACCTTTGCAGCCTCCCAATGAGCATGTGATCAAAATTCAGATGCTTGGCAACTGGTTCATATTTATGGCCATTGCTGTGTCAGAAGGTCATGTGATCATCTTTTGCAACCTTCTGACAAGCAAAGTCAAGTGAAGCTGGATTCACTTAACAACTGGGTTACTAATTTATCAGTTTCAGTGATTCACTTAACAACTGAGGGAAGAAAGGTCGTAAAATGGTGCAAAACTCACTTAACATATGTTTCAGTTAACAACACAAATTTTGGTCTCAGCGGTGGTTGTAAGTCGAGAATTACATGCAATACATATTTTTCTGCATATTGCTTATACCTTTTTAACCTTTTATGTTAAATCAGTAAATCTGTGATCAGGATATGCTTTGGTTTTATTCTAAACTTTATGGCAGCAACAAATAGAGAAACCTGGGTTTTCTAATCTTCTTGAACCCACTACTGCTTCCCTTATTTTTTTTTTAAAAAAGCCTTTTTTATTTTTCCCACATTTTTCAAGCAGTGGAAATGTTATTTTTCTAATTCAATATTTAATGCCATCTGCCAAGCACCGCTTCTCCTACTGTGGGCAGGGCTTTGCCTTTAGAATCTCAACCACGTCACTCAGAATTTAAAAACTGCTAGCTACTTTAGGGAACTGTGGGTATTTGAAAACTGCTAGCAAATGATCTAAAGGCAATAAGAGTTATGTTAAGGGAGAGAGCCAGTAATATTTATTACCCTAGGTGTGAAAGTAACGATTCCCAGCAGAGTATTCTATCTCAATTGTTCACAAGTTATTTATTTTTATTTAATTTATCAAATTTGTATAGCATTGCAGGGTTTATGGATTCCTGTCAGATTACAGTACACATAACTATATTTATATATAACTATAAGTAGTAATGCAAAAATTAAAACAGGCTGCAGTTAACAAGTTAAAGGAACAGCTGAATTAAAATGTAGCAAACAATAACAACAGTAAATTAATCTTCCCCAAATCCTGCCGGAAAGCACCATCTCTAATACTCCTAGAAGGCTATGGAAGAAAGGGCTAACCTAACTTCCAGAGCAGAGGTGGGAAACCACGGTCCCTTTATGATTTGTGGACTTAGAGATATTTTCCCCCTCCCCATGCCTCACTCTGCTGAACACTTAATTCCCACAGCAATTCTCTCATTTTTCATCTTTTCTCATCTCATCTTTCCTACTTTCTTCTCCTATTAGTATCTTGACCAATTGTTTATCACTTTTTGATGATTGTAATTATGATTATGACCTATCAGCTATTACTTGCTGTTTATAGGTACACTGTGATCTTATGCACCGGACTCAAATTCCTTGTGTATCGTATCACACTTGGCCTATAAAGAATTATCTGCTCTGATCTGCTCTGATCTGCTCTCCCCTCCCCTCCCCTTCCCCTTCCCCTCCTCCTCCCCTCTCCTTCCTTCCTTCTCCCTCCCTCCCTCCCTTTCTCTTCTCTTCTCTTCTCTTCTCTTCTCTTCTCTTCTCTTCTCTTCTCTTCTCTTCTCTTCTCTTCTCTTCTCCTATTCTATTCTCAGAAATTGGCTCAGGAATTCTGGGAGTTGAAGTCTACAAGTCATAAAAGAGCCATCAGCCTTTACCTCTGTTCTAGAGGGAGGCTGTTGCATTGGACATGACTGAAAAACAATGTAAAAATATCCTTCATGAAAGTGAGGAACTGCCATTTTATCATTGGGACTTGAAATGGAGGATGTTGCTCATGAAATATACACTTATCTTGTTTTCTTCTTTGTATCTGGGAATAGTAGTCTTCATAAAGAAACTCAAAATAACCCTGTGGGAGGCCTGGCTTTGGTGGTCCTAAGGTAAAACACTAAGACCTGGTGCCTCTTTTGGAGGAAAAAAAAATGACCTGGTCTTACACAGTATATAAAACAGACAAGAAACAAACCCGATGAGCTAATTCTACTTTTTTTTTTACAAAGCTGCATTGACAGAATTTTGCAAGTCTCCCTCTGTCTTCCTTACATGTTAAGAAACTAAGGAGGATCTCTTCTGAGCCTCTTGCCTTACCCATTATGCAGCTGTGGGTTTTGCTGTTCCTTATCTGAGCATTCCCTGAACTCAAGGTACCTCCTTCATACCATTAGGAACTTCTCTTAATCAACATCAAAGCTGTTTTTTACTTTCTCTCTCAGACTTTCCAATTATATCATTTTTCCTGACTCATTCATTCCTTCATCAAAGGGGTCTCCCATTTCTTTGCAGCCATCCCACAAGTCCACATATTAAACCCAGACAGCAGAACAGGAAGCTTTCACTTATCAAGATATGGCTAGTTCGGCCAGCAGAAACCACTCTAACTCTCTTTCCTAGCCAATGGCATCTAGTCTCAAGAATGAATCCCAATGGTAACTTCTGTAACTATAAACAAATGGTGTCTTTGGGCCCTGTATAAGTGTTGGTTAATCTCATTCTTCATGGTACTGAATTTACCTTTCCCTGGAAAGTTTGATCTCTGCTAAACAATGCAACTTTGTCTGGAGGCAACAACTGGGAGATGTTGTACTTTAACCAGGGTACAGAGACTTGCAATGATATGCCATTGTTCTGATGAACTGCATCAGGGATGAAGCAGAGAGAACTATGATTGTGATGGTTGAGATCCTAATGAGTAACTTATAGCATTCCAGATGTGGCTGAATGTTTCTTCTATTTCCAAAAGCCTCTGTAAATATGAACAGGGATGAAAATTGCTGGGAGTTCCAGTTCAACCTCTGGAAAACTAAGGATTTTTAGTTCTTACATGCAGGTAATTCTTGACTTATGATCATTCATTTAGCAACCAAAGTTATAACAGAACTGAAAAAAGTGACTTACAACCAATCTTTGCACTAACAACTGCTGTAGCATCTCAACAGTCTTATGATAAAAATTTGTGTGCTTGGCAATGGGCATGCATTTACGACACTGAAGTATTGTGGGGTCATGTGACTGAGTTTCTGACAAGGTTAAAGTCAGTGGGAGAAACTGAATTTGCTTAATAACTATGTGTTTCACTTAACTGCAGTGATTTACTTAACAACAGAAAAGGTCATAAAATCAGGCATGACTCACTTACCATTTCCCCTGCTTAATAATGGAAATTCCCAGTTATAGTCGTAAGTCAAGGACTATCAATGCAGCTTTGCAAAAAAAATCTGATTCCCATGATTGAACAAGCAGTCCTATAACAGTTCCACCTTAAGTCTAGCAAGTTTTTCAACCGCTGATACTTATGCATCATTGTTTGACACTCAGTAAATGTCATAACAAAAAAAAAAAAATCAAAGACAGCAAGAAAGAAGGATGAATGATGTTTTCATTTTGGTTGTAGCCAGAAGAGTTCAAGACTGAGAATATCTCAGAATCTTTAATCAACCCTTTTCTGAAGTGTGTATTTATTTTTCTTCTGCTTGCCAATTTATCTTTTATTTTCAGAGAAGCTAGAACAAAGGCTTTTCTTTCTTTCTCACAAAAGCAGAGGGAGGGCAGTTGACAACTTGTCCTCCTAGGTTTTCTCTAATAGCCATTACCCAGCTGCCAAAATGAAGACTTATTGCTTGTCAATACTGCACATATAGATTAAAGTCTCCCAAAGCCTGACCTTCCTATGTGTTTAAACAGAATATCCGGTGAATTCTGAACTGAATTAATTATGTTGGCCCCAATCCAGAGATTTTGATCATGTCTAGATATTGCCTGCCAGTAACATAATTAACTTTGATGAAAATCTGTACCTAGAGGAAGCAGGAGATGCTGAAATTTTGTCTTCTCTTTCCAACAGGTGATTGGTCCTATCAAAACTGATGCTGCAGATCAGTGAGATCTTCACAGCTCACCACAATGTTCTGTAAATATTTGGACACTATTAAGAAGAACAATCAGTTTCTTGAAGTATAACTTTATGTAAATTTTCTGGGAAAAGCAACAGTCTTTAAAGAATGCACAACTAATCCCTGTCAATGGAATTATGCATACCAAAACAAGAGTCCTAAATAGTCCTAAACAACTTTCCAAGAGAAACCAGACAAAACTGAAGGAGTATACTCTAGAAGAGTATACCTTGGCCATGCTGACTCAGGAATTCTGGGAGTTGAAGTCCACGAGTCATAAAAGAGCCAAGGTTGCCTACTCCTGCTCTAGAACTAATACTTATTGGATTGGACAACATGATAGCATCCTAATATACTTATAAACTGATTTACTGTCTGCATATTGCCAACATATGAATAATTGAATGCATGTTGAAATGATGGCAAAAGGAAATGGTCACACTGCAATAAGTCTGAAAAAATGTCTTTGAATCGCATCACAAGAAAAGGAATCATAACATTTCCAACTAAAAATACGCTACAATACTATTTGGCATGGAAAAATATTTTTGTAATCTATGCTGTATATAGAAATTTTGGTAGCTTAATTTCTCGGAGCCCTTGCAGCCTTTACATTTTGGGTATCCTTTGCTATTTTTTCCCCAAAAACAGTATTAAACTGTCAAAGCTTAACTGTTAGAAGGAGCATTTATCTTCCAGCAAAGACGATTTGAGCCAAGGGAAGGTTTTCCTGCCTTGGAATTGCTTGTCATCTGAAACATCAGGATCAAATTGCAGACAAACACAAAATATGGATTGGTCCAAATTAATCTTGTTCCTGATTAATAAACATATAAATCACTCATAATTCCAGTGGTGGGAGAGAAAAGTTTTGTAAGGCTATTTATTTAATGCAGGTGTAATTTTGGCTAAGTTGTTGCATAATGAACTTTCAAATGATACTAGAAACCTCCAAGAAATGTACCAGGCTGTACATTTAGTACAGGGATTTAGGGACTGTGGAGTCCTTAGTGCCCTCTGAGTTTGTTATTTTCCTGCAGATGTCTCATTACACAAACTAGACAACATCATCAGTGGCAGCATGTTGTTACCTTAAAAACATCTAGTGTTGTAGCATTCACCACTTCTGGAGGCAGGTTGTTCCGCTGGTTAATTGTTCTAACTGTCAGGAAGTTTCTCCTTAATTCCAGGTCCAGGTTGCTTCTCTCCTTGATTAGTTTCCATCTGTTGCTTCTTGTCCTGCCTTCAGGTGCTTTGGAGAATAGCTTGACTCCCTCTCCTTTGTGGCAGCTCCTGAGATATTGGAACACGGCTATCCTGTCACCCCTCATCCTTCTCTTCATGAAACTAGATATACCCAATTCCAGCAATGGTTCCTTATATGTTTTAGCCTCCAATCCCCTAATCAACTTTGTTGCTCTTCTCTGTACTCTTTCTAGAGTCTCAACATCTTTTTTATATCGTGGTGACTGTTATGTTCTGGGCTTTTGTGAAACACCACGTGGGTTGCTGGAGCAGCTAACGGCTCTCCAGCAACCCAGACTACAAGTCTCCTGTGCTGCAGTTGGCTATCTCCAGACAGGCAATCGTTGATTCAAACCTATTGGCTGCCACCTAGGGGCTAGACTATATATTGCGGCTAGTTGCAGCCATTTCCCCAGTACAGTTCCAGCACGAAATAAACAATGAGTTACCCTATACTCTGTTCCGTGTCTTCATCCCTGCGCCAAAGAACCCGCTATTTAAGAGTGACCAAAACTGGATGCAGTATTCCAAGTGTGGCTTTACCAAGGCATTGTAAAGTGGTATTAATACTTCACGTGATTTTGATTTTATCCCTCTGTTAATGCAGCCTAGCACTGTGTTGGCTTTTTTCATAGCTGCAGCACATTGCTGGCTCATATTTAAGTGATTGTCCACTAGGATTCTGAGATCCCTCTCACAGTTACTACTATTGAGCAAGGTACCCCCTATACTATACCTGTACATTTGGTTTTTCTTGCCTAAATGTAGAACCTTAACTTTTTTGACCATTGAATTTCATTTTCTTAGATAGTTCAAATCTGTCCAGATCCTCCTGTATCTTAAGCTTGTTTTCTGGAGTGTTGGCTATTCCTGCCAGCTCGGTGTCATCTACAAATTTGATGAGTTCCCCATCTATCCCCTCATCCAAATCATTGATGAAGATGTTGAACAGCACTGAGCCCAGAACAGAGCCCTGGGGCACCCCACTACACACTTTCCTCCATGTAGATGCATTTCCATTGAGGGCCACATGCTGAATATGGCCAGCCAGCCAGCTACGAATCCATCTGGTGGTAATGCTATCTAACCCACATTTTTCTATCTTATCAAATAGTAGGTTGTGATCTACTAATCTGAATGAAACATCTGCAAGACAACCGCGAGGTTCAGAGACCACCAAGGACCCTACAATTCCATCCTAAGCTGCATGTAGTTTCTTCTATCAGTACACAGGGACTAGAAGCTAAGCATCAGTATTGCTTGCTTGTAGTTACTATGTTAATAGAATCATTTGTAATGTATGGGTAGTCCTCGCTTAGTGACCACAATTGGGACCTACAACTTCATCACTAGGTGCTGCGGCAACTAAGCATAAGATCACAGTGATTTTACTTCTGCTTTCTTTACTCACTCTGCTTCTCATAAACCAGTTGCAAAGTACCCAAATGGCAATCGTAGCACGATGAGATAAAACAAGAGTTGTAAATGTGAAGATTGATCAGAAAGTTTTTAATGTTATTATAACTTTGATGAGGCAGTTGGCAAGCAAGGACTACCTGTTCTTACCTGTAGCTTAAAGACCTGCAGAGAATTCAACCTGCGGCTGCGAAGGGGAAGGGAAGGGTTATAAAAAATTAAAATGCAATCCATGATCACATGGCCAAAATTCCATACATTTTTGTGCATAAAAAAGAGGTGAGGCTTTCAATGGTCCCTTTGGAGGCTATCTTGCCTTTTTTGATGTCTCTCAAGTGGTTTGGTCCACTTGAAAGCCAAGATTTCAACACAAAATCAGCACAGGCTGTATAAGACAAAATGTGACTGTAGTACAACTTTAAAAGAGCTTCAGAATGGTAATCGCTATTGTGACTACAAATTTAAATTATATTTGAACTAATTTTTTCTCCATGATATCTAGAGCTAAATGCTGCTTTTAAACTAATGTTTGTTTGTAAAAATTTAATGAGTTTGAGGTTGATCTTTGTTGTATTGAATAATTAAACATGCAAAAAATTATATTTTGGAGTGAGCTTTTTAATTAAAACTTTTCAAACATTTTCTCTCCTGACTACAAACGTAGATAAAAAATTCAGAGCAAAACAGTTGTGGGTCTCATTATCTTGAGTTTCAACTGCGCAAAATTGGTTTCAGAACTGGAAAAACTAGGCTGGACTAAACTAGTCTTTTACTTCTGTCTATTTTAAAATAGCAGATGTGGTATTTGGCTTGATTTATTAAATATTTGTTGCTCTTAATCATTTTTTTTTTAATTTTTTTTATTGAAAAGTTTTAACATACAATTTTCCTTTAAAACCCCCCCTCCCCCTCCCTTCTCCCTCCCCCCCTACCTCTCCCCCCTCCCCCCCTCCCCCCCCCGACTTCCCAGAGCTAAATACAAGGTATATAAAAAAAAACAATCATAAACAACCATATACTAACAACTATAAACTCTAAAATCCATCACTCTCTAGCTTATATAGGATAAAACAAACCTTAGTAATATTGAATATATATAAAAAAAACTTCGGTGGCTCCGCGGCGACGGAGACAGCCTTCCCGGGCTGCCCGCGGCTCAGCTGAGTGTTTTTTCGCCCGAAACAGCGCCGATCAGCTGTTCGGGCGAATTTGAAGCCCCCTCCTCGGGAGAAGAGGAGGGGGTGAGGCCCCAGGTAGGGGTTGAGTTCTCCGGGGCCGCCTGAGCTTGGAGCTTGGGCGGCTGAAGGATTGAACTCCCCCGAAGCCTGGGTTGCTCCCAGCTGGCCAGCGTCTCTGCTCCGGATTTCTTGGAGCAGAGCCAGGCGTCTGCGACCACCCCTGCCTGAAGAAAGGACTATGGATTAAAAGGAGCAGGCAGAGCGGTACAAGAGGAAAAGGTGAAGAGGATTATTTTATTTTACTCTCGAGCTTGATGGACTTTTTAAACTTTAAGTGAAAGTGTGTCACAATTGAAAGTTAAAGATGGCGACTAAACCTCTCCCTAAAACTCTTCGGAGTGGTGGATCTTCTCTGGTGCAACAATCATCGTTACAGGCGTTGCATCCTCCTGATGTATTGACACCGAAGGATTTACGAGATGCTCTGGATAAACATGCCCAGGTACTTTTGGAATCAATTAACCAATCAATGGGTGATAAATTTGCACAGATGGAGGAGAAATTGGAGAAACTGGAGGAGAGAATAGAAGAGAGGATGGAACAGAAGTGCAGCGTGATGAAGGTAGACATTTTGTCCAAAGTGCATAAAGTGGCGGAATGTGTGGAAGATTTGGATGAAAAAGTGGATGATTTGATTCAAAAGAATGCCATATTAGAAGCAAAAGTACGGGAGAATGAAGATTTAAGAGATAAAATGGAAAGAGAATTAAGTCTTGCTCAATATCACCAGATGCAGTTTGCTGTTAGAATTAGAGGCTTAAAAGAGAATACTAAGGAAGATTTAAAGCAGCTGGTTTCTGAGGCTCTTGAAGTGGTACTGAATCAGCCAGCATCTGAAATAAGAGAAGGTATGGATAAAGTGTTTCGTGTGAACTCATGGATTGCTAGACAGAGAACGTTGCCTAGAGATGTGGTGGTTTACTTTGCTAAAAGAGAAATTAGAGATGAAGTTATACAAGCTGCCTATGATGCTAAAGTTGTGATTGCTGATCAAGAAGTCTTGGTTTTAAAAGAAATTCCTCCAAAGATTTTAAGGAGAAGGAAGGACTTTACATTTCTTGTGCAAGAGCTCAAGCAACGAGATATAAGGTTCAGATGGGAGATTCCAGAGGGGCTGATGGTGATGCATGAAGGTAAAAGGTATCGGCTGATTACTGTGAAGCAAGCGCGTGACTTCTACAATAACGTTTTAAAAGCAATCCCATTAACACTTCTGGAAGCTGCAAAGGGATCTGGAGAAGGAGAACATCAGGAGGTTGAAATAGAGGAAAACGGTGCTGGAGGAGATCAAGCTATAACTTCTTTGGATGATCCTAGAGAGCAAAGGGTAACGCGTGCTGCTTTAAAACGAGCAAAGAAAATAAAAGAACAAGACCAGCAAAAGTTTTTGGAACTTTCACAACGTACTTACAGCCAAGCAGTGGGAGGAGCACGGCCTAAAGAAGATAGTCCTGTCAAAGCAGTGCTCCAAGAGCTTTGGGAGGATATGCATGGCAACTAAATTTTTAACTTGGAACGTTAATGGACTAAATTCACCACAGAAGAGGAAGAAAGTTTTTCAATATTTAAAACAATTCAAGATAGATGTTATATGTTTGCAAGAAACACATATTAGAGTTTTGGATCAAAAGTATTTATCGAATTCAAGGTTGGGTACGCAATTTGTCGCTTCTGCAATGAATAAGAAAAATGGAGTGGTTGTTTATGTTAAAAGTGCCTTAACAGCAGACTTAATTGAAGCAGATAAGCTTGGAAGATACGTTATGATAGAGCTGCTGTTGGAAGGTAAAAAGACGCTTTTAGTTGGACTATATGCACCTAATCAACAACAAGCTGACTTTTTTAGTTTGCTTCACACAAAGCTTACCCAGTTGGATTATAAATCTTTTATTTTTATGGGGGATTGGAATGGTGTTTTGGATGTACAGATGGACAAGGCTGGAGCTTTTAAGCGCATTCCAAGTCATGCTAGACTGCCTAAATCTTTTTTTGAAATGAAGGATGACTTGGAATTGCGAGATATTTGGCGTGAGAGACACTTGCAGGAAAAGGATTACACTTTTTATTCTGATAGACATCAATCTTTTTCGAGGATTGATTTTATTTTGTTGACTAATGATTTTTTTTTAGGACTAAAAAGGTGAAGATTTGCGCAAGAACTATCTCTGATCATAGTCCAGTTTGGTTAGAGATTGAGAAGGAGAAAAGGGATAGGCGCTCGTGGCGCGTCAATGAGAATTTGTTTAGAAATCAGAGAAATGTGGAGGAATGCAAACAGCGGATGAAGGATTTTTTTGAAATTAATATGAACAAGGGTACCTCTATGGATATGGTCTGGGATGCTAGCAAGGCCTACATGAGAGGGGTGTTGATATATATGAATAATAAACATAGACGTGCTGTGGAAGCTAGGAGGAAAGAACTGGAGAATGAAATAAAGGAAAAAGAAAAGGCTTTGATTTTGAACTCAGAGGATGTGAAGACTAAGGAGGCTATTAAACTGTTAAGAGGACAATTTGATAAATTAATGGCTGACCAAGTGGCAACCAATCTGCGGTTTGCCAGGCATAATACTTTTTGTAACGCCAATAAACCAGGTAGATGGTTAGCTTATAGATTGAGGAAAAAACAAAGGGCTTCTAATATAGATAAGATTGAGCATAAAGGAAGGGTTGTGTTTCAACAGGATCTTATCAAGGACGCTTTTGTGGATTTTTATTCTAAACTATATGCTAAGGAGAAAATTAATGAAAAAGACATTGACATATATTTGGAGAATGCTAGCATCCCGGTTCTTACGCAAGTACAAAAAGAGGGGATTAATCAATTGATTACAGAAGAAGAAATTTTTACAGCAATTAAGGAACTGAAGGTGGATAAAGCACCAGGTACGGATGGTTTGACTGCGGCCTATTACAAAAATTTACAATTAGAGATGATAAAACCGTTAAAGGAACTGTTCCAGACAATCCAGAGGGGGGGAAAGGTGCCACCGTCTTGGAGAACAGCTTTTATTTCCTTGATTCCGAAGGAAGACCAAGATGCTACTCAAGTTAAAAATTACAGACCGATATCGCTTTTAAATACAGATTACAAGATATTTGCTAAGGTTTTGGCTAATAGACTGATGAGGGTTCTGCAACAGGTGATTCATGGGGACCAAACAGGATTTATTAGTGGTAGGCAAATGAAAAATAATGTGAGGCATATAGTTGATGTGTTAGAGTTTTTGGAAAGGAACAACCAGATCTCTGCGGCGCTAATTTTTTTAGATGCTGAAAAAGCTTTTGATCAATTGAATTGGCAATTTTTGTTGAAAGTTTTAGATAAAATGGATTTTGGGGAAAATTTTGTGCAACCGATCAGGGCATTATATCAAAAACAAACTGCCCGAATTATAGTTAATAATAGCTTGACAGAAGCATGTAATATTGAGAAGGGCACAAGGCAAGGGTGTCCGTTATCGCCCTTGTTATTTGTGTTAACATTAGAGATATTATTGACTAAAATACGGAATTCGGAAAAAATTAAGGGGATACAAATTAGAGATCAGGATTATAGATTGAGAGCATTCGCAGATGATCTGGTTGTTACAGTGACTCAGCCAGAGAACTCTGTTGTGGACCTGATGGAGATAATAACACAATATGGGAAGGTTTCTGGATTTAAAGTTAATACACAGAAAACCAAAATTTTGGCCAGAAATACGACAGTATCGCAAAAGGCTCTTTTAGAAGGATTAACTGGATTTGAGATTGCTAAAAGGGTCAAATATTTGGGGGTGTTTTTGTCACCCTCTAATACAAAGTTATTTAAAAATAATTATGAAAAACTATGGGGTAAAATTCAAAAAGAAATGGAGAGTTGGGGAAAATTGCAATTGTCTTTGTTGGGACGGATTGCAGCAGTGAAAATGAATGTCCTGCCTAAATTTTTATTTTTATTTCAAATGATACCGATTCTTAAGAAAGATTCTAATTTGGAGGAATGGCAGCGAGGTATCAATAAATTTGTGTGGGCAGGGAAAAAGCCACGAGTTAAACTTAAGATTATGCAGGATACTCGTGAGAGAGGTGGGCTTAAAATGCCCAATTTTAAATTATATTATGAAGCTGCTGCATTAGTAGGAATAAGTGATTGGATTAATTTGACACAAGAGAGATTATTAAATCTTGAGGGCCATGACTTGTTGTTTGGCTGGCATGCATATTTGTTGTATGATAAGAAGGTAGACAATGTGTTTAGAGTGCATATTTTAAGACAGGCATTGCTGAGAGTCTGGAAGAAGTATAGACATAAGTTAGATTGCAAGATACCACTATGGGCAATTCCAAAACACGCAATAGAAAATATACATGCTGGTTTCAAACATGATGTGACTACGTACAAGGAGATCCTAAGTTTGGAAAGAAATGTCTGGTGTTTGAAATCATATAGCCTCTTGCGAGAAGAGAAGGTTGTTCAAAACTGGTTTCAATATACTCAGTTACGGGCCAGGTGGAAAGAAGACCAGAAAAATGGTTTTACAATGACTGATGAAAATTTGATAAAGCAAATTAGAAATCAGGGACCCGCACATATTAAACGGATATATCTTGCGCTGATAGAGATTGATTCGGAAACAGAACTTGTTAAGGATTGTATGATAAAATGGGCCCAAAACATCCAGGAAGTTATCACAATGGACACGTGGGAAAAGATTTGGGTGAGGAACGTAAAATTCACACAAGCTCAAAATCTAAGAGAGAACTTTTACAAAATGTTTTATAGATGGCATCTAGATCCTAAAAAGCTTGCAAGTATGTATCCGAATTATCAGCCTAAATGTTGGAGGTGCGGTGATGAAGACGCAACATATTTTCACATATGGTGGACTTGTAAAAAGGTTAAGGCTTTTTGGATAAAAGTCTGGTGGAACATGCAGAAGATTTTTAAACAGAGGATAAAGTTTTGTCCGCAACTTTTTTTGTTGGGAATAATTACAGATGCTACAGTTGTGGACACTAAGTTGATGTTGAATTTTATTACGGCAGCAAGACTTTTGATAGGTCAGTATTGGAAGAAAGAGGAACTGCCGACCATAGAAGAGTGGACTTTAAAGGTTTCCGACCTGGCAGAAATGGCGAAGATTTCGGCCTATTTGAAAGATCACTCGCAAGAACGCTATATTATGGAATGGAGAAAATGGATTGAGTTTATCCATATAGGGTTAAGAAGTTTTATGTAGCATTTGAATGAGTCTTCTTTCTTTTTTTCTTTTTTTCTTTTAGCTCTTAATCATTCTTGACAACTTTTGAGCAGCTAGAGGGTGCAGCTAGAGGACCCAGATTGTTGGGGGCAATTAAGCTGACTTTGTAATAATGCCGCTTGGGGAGGGGGTGTGAAAGCCCTAATAAGCAGGCATATACATAGAATGAAGGCTACTGCTAAGCTTGTAAGCCGCCCTGAGTCTTCGGAGAAGGGCGGGATATAAATGGAATTAAAATAAATAAATAAATAAATTTTATTAATAAATGCATTAATAAAAATGTACTGTTGCACCTATAGAAAAATGAATGAGATTTCAATCAGGACATCATGAATACCATCTTGTAAATTTTGATGCACATCCCTGCAGATAGCCATAAATAGCATTGCTGTTACTGGGTGTAACTAGGATTTTGTGTGAAAGTTTTGTGCCGAGCATTTGCATGATTCTGGGTCTCCCCCCTTTACATTACTGTATTAAGCTTAACCAGATTGCTTAAACATCCTTCTCCTTGGTTTGAGTTGGCCTAATTTCAGGTGTTGTTTCCCCTTTTCTTTGTTATATTCATTCATTCTAATAGTTCTTGAATTGTACCATTTAAACTTCACCATTCTGGCCTATTTTGGGATAACCAAACCTCCCCAAACCTCCCCAAACCTCGGCAGGTCTCCGTTCTTCCTGCCGACCTTTGGGGAGGTTTGGGCGCCTCCCCAAACCTCCCCAAACGTCGGCAGGTCTGCGCGGAGGAACGGAGACCTGCCGAGGTTTGGGGAGGTTTGGGGAGGCGCCCAAACCTCCCCAAACAGGAACGGAGACCTGCCGAGGTTTGGGGAGGTTTGGGGAGGCGCCCAAACCTCCCCAAAGGTCGGCAGGTCTGCGCGGAGGAACGGAGACCTGCCGAGGTTTGGGGAGGTTTGGGGAGGCGCCCAAACCTCCCCAAACAGGAACGGAGACCTGCCGAGGTTTGGGGACGTTTGGGGAGGCGCCCAAACCTCCCCAAAGGTCGGCAGGTCTGCGCGGAGGAACGGAGACCTGCCGAGGTTTGGGGAGGTTTGGGGAGGCGCCCAAACCTCCCCAAACAGGAACGGAGACCTGCCGAGGTTTGGGGACGTTTGGGGAGGCGCCCAAACCTCCCCAAAGGTCGGCAGGTCTGCGCGGAGGAACGGAGACCTGCCGAGGTTTGGGGAGGTTTGGGGAGGCGCCCAAACCTCCCCAAACAGGAACGGAGACCTGCCGAGGTTTGGGGACGTTTGGGGAGGCGCCCAAACCTCCCCAAAGGTCGGCAGGTCTGCGCGGAGGAACGGAGACCTGCCGAGGTTTGGGGAGGTTTGGGGAGGCGCCCAAACCTCCCCAAACAGGAACGGAGACCTGCCGAGGTTTGGGGACGTTTGGGGAGGCGCCCAAACCTCCCCAAAGGTCGGCAGGTCTGCGCGGAGGAACGGAGACCTGCCGAGGTTTGGGGAGGCGCCCAAACCTCCCCAAAGGTCGGCAGGAGGAACGGAGACCTGCCGAGGTTTGGGGAGGTTTGGGGAGGCGCCCAAACCTCCCCAAAGGTCGGCAGGAGGAACGGAGACCTGCCGAGGTTTGGGGAGGTTTGGGGAGGCGCCCAAACCTCCCCAAAGGTCGGCAGGAGGAACGGAGACCTGCCGAGGTTTGGGGAGGTGCCCAAACCTCCCCAAAGGTCGGCAGGAGGAACGGAGACCTGCCGAGGTTTGGGGAGGCGCCCAAACCTCCCCAAAGGTCGGCAGGAGGAACGGAGACCTGCCGAGGTTTGGGGAGGCGCCCAAACCTCCCCAAAGGTCGGCAGGAGGAACGGAGACCTGCCGAGGTTTGGGGAGGTTTGGGGAGGCGCCCAAACCTCCCCAAAGGTCGGCAGGAGGAACGGAGACCTGCCGAGGTTTGGGGAGGTTTGGGGAGGCGCCCAAACCTCCCCAAAGGTCGGCAGGTCTGCGCGGAGGAACGGAGACCTGCCGAGGTTTGGGGAGGTGCCCAAACCTCCCCAAAGGTCGGCAGGAGGAACGGAGACCTGCCGAGGTTTGGGGAGGCGCCCAAACCTCCCCAAAGGTCGGCAGGAGGAACGGAGACCTGCCGAGGTTTGGGGAGGTTTGGGGAGGCGCCCAAACCTCCCCAAAGGTCGGCAGGAGGAACGGAGACCTGCCGAGGTTTGGGGAGGCGCCCAAACCTCCCCAAAGGTCGGCAGGTCTGTGCGGAGGAACGGAGACCTGCAGAGGTTTGGGGAGGCGCCCAAACCTCCCCAAAGGTCGGCAGGAGGAACGGAGACCTGCCGAGGTTTGGGGAGGCGCCCAAACCTCCCCAAAGGTCGGCAGGAGGAACGGAGACCTGCCGAGGTTTGGGGAGGTTTGGGGAGGCGCCCAAACCTCCCCAAAGGTCGGCAGGAGGAACGGAGACCTGCCGAGGTTTGGGGAGGTTTGGGGAGGCGCCCAAACCTTCCCAAAGGTCGGCAGGAGGAACGGAGACCTGCCGACGTTTGGGGAGGTTTGCGGAGGCGCCCAAACCTCCCCAAAGGTCGGCAGGAGGAACGGAGACCTGCCGACGAGCCGCGGCCACACAGGGTATTCCTGTGTATTCAGGCTTGCAGAACGGCGGATCGGCTTATACTCGAGTCAATAACTTTTTCCAGTTTTTGGGGGTGAAATTGGGGGTCTCGGCTTATACTCGAGTCGGCTTATACTCAAGTATATACGGTAGTCATTTTACAAACCAGAATGGTAGGCGATGGGTAAAAAAACAGCACTCAGTTTAGACAGAAAACTCCCAAGGTCAGAAATATCTAAGTATATACTACCTAATGTTTCAAAGATGAAAATAGCACAGACCCTTGTATCATCCATCTTTCTGTAACCGAAACATCTGTCTATATCCCCTAATTACATTCCATCCAAAGGTCAACCCTACCTCGCTTAGCAGCTTATCCTTTGCTGATTTAAGAGTGTTAGTTCAGTAAGATAAAGTTTACAAGGAACAGAGTAACTTCCATCAGTGACCCAGTCTGGATGTAATGTTAAACCATTGTTTGGACTTACCAGTTAGGATTTAATGTTATGTGAAAGAGCAAGAGAAACTGTTTGCCTCCCACCACTCCCCCATAACAGGACCATGGAGGAGAAGCAGACAGTTCTACTTTCTGAAGAATTTATGTGATGTACAAACTGGTTTGTGATAATAAGCCAAGAATTGATCCTTCCATGTGTGTAAAAGAATCATTTCCTACAACTTTGTTTAAATTAATTTAAAGAACTATCAGTAGATGATTATTCATTAAGAAGAGAATATGGAGCAACCCCCCCATGTTTTCCTTACATTCTTGCTGAAGGAACAGTAAATGCTGACCCTGTTACTTGCCAAAAAAATATGAAACGTTACTTTTTCACTACCGATGAATTGCCTCAATATGTCATCAACAGCTAAAAGCAAACCTCCCCAACTGTGAAGTTTACTGTGGCATATGAAATAGCAGGTTGGACACCACAGGCAGTACTAGTGCTCATGTACGTACAAAATACATTGTGGTCCCCTTCTTCTAGAAACAGTTGGAGCTGTTTACCAGAAATAGTGTTTTTATTATCTCACTGTTGTAATTTTTTCCACCGTAACAAAAGGAGTCAATAGGAGAGGCTAAGTGTTATTTGATAAATTTGCAACTTGCTTTGAAAATATTTTTCTGACAAGTCCCCATTTGCTCTTTGTTATTTTGAGACCCATGGGGGAATAGCGAGTCCTATGTATGTTTTCTAAGAAATAAATCACAGCTGCCTCAACATGCTTATTCCCAGATAAGGGTGCATGCAATCCTAACAAACATGCATGACAACTAGTAACTTTTTAATGTAAAAGGTATAGGTGATCTATCTTGTTGATATCAACTCCTGGAGAGTACAGGGAAACATCTATAGTTTTCTTATTACAGAAGTAATTTCAAAATTCCCTTCTTTGGGGATTTTTTTTTTAACTTCCTAGTCTGCAAGATACAGGAAGTCTCCCATTCAAACATTACCTAGCTTACCTGACCTAGCTTTGTTTCTCAGTCTTCTTAGAGGAGTTTATTTCTAAGCAAGCATATCTAAAGTTCATGCTAGTGTTTATTTATATGGCTGCAGAGGGTTGGAGCAAAGTACTGTTTGTTGTGCTGTTGTTGCCTTTTGCCTGTTCTCCAAATGACTGGCGCTCCATTAGCTTATCAGCTGTTTAGCACTAAACAGCTGATTCAGTTGTGGCCTGGTTATAGTACACAAATAATTTTTAGTATTTTTTTACAGTTGAGTCTGCAGAGATGACAGGATAAACAAGCTTATGCTATTATGTTCCCATAGGCCAGGGGTCGGCAACCTCGGCTCTTTTATGACTCGTGGACTTCAACTCCCAGAATTCCTGAGCCAGCTATGCTGGCTCAGGAATTCTGGGAGTTGAAGTCCACGAGTCATAAAAGAGCCGAGGTTGCCGACCCCTGCCATAGGCAAATGAACATGGTGCTATGGCTAGCTAAGATAACATTATTTACAAATGAATAATCAAGCACAACTCCTAAGACAAGAAACCTGCTTTGTAGAAAGATTTAAGAAAGATAAACAGTTCATAGTACTCCAGTTAAAACTTTGGCTGCAAAGTAGTAGGAAAACAAAACAAAACTCCGCAACTAAGTATACAGTATAATGCAGCTTTTTATCCTGTACCTTCACAAAGAGGAACTGTTATTCACAATGATCTTGTAGAGCACTTTCTCAAGTTTGGCAGCTTTCAGATGGGTGGATTCCAAATCCCAGAATTTCGCAGCCAGCATTGAGAAATTCTGTTGTAAACAGGCATTTTTCCTATCAGAGGTTTGCAGAATTGTCAAGCAATTATTGTTAAGAGACCAGGAAGAATTTTTTTTCCCACCCTTTTTGGTAATAACACATCGCTCTGGTCTCATTGTTCAAAAAAGACTATAGAGAAATATGATGCATTCACTGTTAAGTATCGGATTGGTGAGGCATTGATGAGGCAGTGGTGAAAAAACAACAACACGTTTATTAAATTAACACAGAAGCAGCATAAACTGCTGCTTAACTTCTATTTATACAGATCACCGATAGGTGGTGGCCAAAGGAATTAAAGCAGTACTTCCCGCTCAAAACACAAGTAACAATTCTGGAAACAAGCAGTCTGGAGTTTAAACAGACACAGCAGTTGATTATCAATAATGGTTTCCAAGTAATTTACACCAATACATAACACCCCTTCCCCCTAAATAGTTCACAAGGTCAAGTTCTGAACATAGTCCTGCAAATGCTTTGGTGGCCTTCATGACCGTTCCGAACATCTCGGAACCTCTGGAGGTCCCTGGTTTACCAGCTCGCCTGCCAGGCTGGGTAGACCAGAGCTGAGGGACCTGTTCATTGTGGGTAGACTCAAGTCTCTTTGGCTGGTCTGTCCAGGTAGACCTGAGCCAATGTCCATTGGTGGAACAGATTCTGTGGTGCTGGAAGTCGGGACTATCTGCCAGTTTTGCTCACTGATTGCAGACTCCGTGTTCGGGAGTGACTCGCCATCCGCTAGTGCCCCGTCCCCTCTTCTGAGAGTCTCGCCAGTGCTTGAAGACTCCAATACTAGGCCACTGTCATGCCAACCCTGGGTTTGGCTTTCATGTGAGTCATGAGCCAGCAACTGGTTCACTAGTCTCCTGCACAGTTGGTCTATGTGCCGGCATAGCACTCGACCATCTTCCAGGACCTGGTGGCCCTGACACCTTACCAACCACACCTACCATCCACAGTGCCCCTGGACCGTAATTTTGTGCCCAAACCCGTCGCCAACTTGCAAGCTTTGTGGTGGTTTTGGCTGTGCTAAGTCCGAGGCAACTCGGTCTGGATGCAAATGATCCAGCTTATTGATTAAGCGCCATTCCCATCTGAGTTCTGCTGGGCTTCTGCCCATGGAAATGCAGGGAATCATGCATTGGCAAAGTAAAAAGTCTGCCAACCGATGCTGCCAATTGCCAGTTACGATTCTCTTTAATGACTTTTTTGTTGTCCAGACCATGCATTCTGCTTGGGCATTTGTAGCTGGGTGAAAGGGAGCTGAAGTGGCATGCCTGATCATGTTAGCCCTCAAAAATGACTGGAATTCCACAGCAGTAAATTGAGCCCCGTTGTCTGAGACTAGCATGTCACATAACCCGTGCATGGCAAAGATCCTGCACAGTTCCTGGATGGTCCTGGCAGTAGTCATAGTTGGGACAGGTGCAACCTCTAACCACCTAGAATGACTGTTCACCACAATGATGAACAGTTGTCCCTGAAATGGTTCCACAAAATCAATGTGGATTCTTGACCACATTGCGTGGTTTCCCAGCAGTGGACTGGGGCTTGAGGCATATCGGGCCTGGATTGCTGGCAAATGTAGCAACTGTGTACTTGGGCCTCAATATCTTTATCCAACCCTGGTCACCATAGGTAACTTCTTGCGAGTGCCTTCATCCGGAGTATTCCTGGATGTCCCTCATGCAGAGACTCTAAGACTCTGGGCCTCAAGGAGTTCGGGACTATGACCCGACTCCCCCAAAGAATGCAGTTTTTGTGAGCTGACAGCTTATCCTTCCTCCTACTGAAGCTCTGGAAGTTAGGCTCCGGACTAATGTCTGGCCATCCTGTGAGCACCCAGTTCAACACGCGGCTCAGCGTCTTGTCAGAAGCTGTCTTGGCAGCCACATCCCCAGCATGGAGGGGAGACTCTGGCAAATCCTGGATAGCTAGGATGTGAGCATCTGGAGTGGGGTTTGTCTCTGAGTGTGGCAGGGGTAGCCTGCTAAGGCCATCCGCATGGCCCATTTCCCTGCCCTGTTTGTGAATTAGCCTGTAACTATAGGCTGAAAGGAAGACCACCTCAGCATCCGTGGGGAAAGGATCTGACGCGTTTGATTGTTCATAGTGAACAGACCCAGCAGTGGCTTGTGGTCAATGAAGACCATGAATGGGTGACCATACAAGTAGTCATGAAATTTTTTGATACCATCCACTATGGCCAGTGTCTCCTTATCTATTTGGGCATAGTTGCATTCTGCTGAAGACATAGTCCTTGAATAATAAGCTATGGGTACTTGCCTCCTGTCAGCCATTAAATGGCTCAACATGGCCCCTATTCCATACAGGGATGCATCACATGCAATGCTGATAGGCAGCTGTTCCTTAAAATGTGTCAGTACTGAGTGTGATGACAGCAGTGATTTGACTGCCGAGAAACTTTTCTCATGGACGCTCATCCACTGCCACTGTGCTTTTTTGTCCAAGAGCCTGTGTAAGGGCTCTGCCACTGTGGCCTTGTGTGGAAGAAAGGCATAATAAAAGTTGAGTAACCCTAAGAATGCCTGAAGCTCCCCCTTTGACTTAGGACTGGGAGCCTGCTGAATTGCTTTAAGATTGGATTCAGCCGGATGAATGCCTGCAGTATCTATGCAGAAACTGAGGAACTTGGTTGAATCTACCCCTATTTTGCCTTTTCCCTTTTTTAGTTTCAGCCCCGCTTCACAGAAACACTGAAGAACAGCTTTGAGCCATTCTGCCAATATTTCTACTGACTCCCCAGCTATGAGGACATCATCAAAATACACACCTGGAATGTTTTTTAGCATGCATTCCATCACACTCTGGAAAAGCCCTGGGGCTACACTGACCCCGAATTGTAGGCGTCTTACCCTGAAAGCTTCCCTCTGGGTGTCTATGGTCTGAGCTTCTACCATGGCATCATCCATGGGCAGTTGCTGGTAGGCTTGGGCCAAATCCAATTTGGCAAATACACGACCTCCCTATAGTGATGCCAAAATATGGCTGACTACAGGCACCAGATATGCGTGCTGTTGAAGCACTCTATTAATAGTGTACTTATAATCCATGCATATGCGCACCTCACTGTTGGCCTTAACTGATGTAACTATGGGTGTTTCCCACATACTGCTATCTACTGGCTGCAACACACCTTGTTACACAAGCTTGTTTAACTCTGCATCTATTTTTGGTTTGAGGGCAAAAGGCACTCTGCGAGGCTTGATCCTCATTGGAGTTACTGTTGGATCAAGGTGGAGGCAATTGGAGGTCCCTTGTACTTGCCTAAGCTAGGGCTGAAAACATCAGCAAATTCCTGGCAAACTGCCGACAGGTCCGCTGCTTGCGTTCTGTTAATACCAGTCACATGGATGCCCAAAGCATCGAACCAGTCTAAGCCGTTGAGGCTTGTGCGGTGGCCTTCAACTACCATGACATCAAGGGGACCCTCAAACTCTTTGAATTGAATCTTGAGCGTAGCTTCTCCTTTAACCGCTATGTGGGAATTTTGGAAATCTGTTAACAGCAGATTTGACAGCTTGAGTTTAACTTTTTTGCCACTGCAGTTGCAAATGTTGTTAAAAGTTCTTTGAGAAATTATGAACAGGGCTGACCCTGTGTCCAGTTCCATGTGGCAGGGAATTCCTTGAAGCTTGACTTTAAGCCTAAGCTTTTCTTTAAGGGGGCAATGGGCACCTGTTTTAAAAACACTCCTACTGGAGCAATAGTCAACTCTGTTCTGCCCTGGGGCCCCTGTACCTTTCCTGGGGAATTCTTTTTGTGGAAAGTCCCTCTGGTGACCTTTACAGACAGTGGCGATGTGGCCTTGTTTGCCACATGCCTGGCACATTGCTGTATGGAACCTGAACTCCGAATGTCTTTGTCTGCCTCCACAGCCCACACATCGAATGAAGGGAACTGCCTTCTCAGATGGCCACTGCCCTCTTTCTGGCAGCTTCTGCAGCCAGTCAATCTCATTGTCCATGTCAGGGTCATTGGCTCTTTCAGCATCCTCATGGTGGATGGTTTCTGGGCTGGGAGTGTTCTTGGAGGGCCGTAAGGCTTTGACGGCTTCCCCGGCAGCTTCTTCAGCCAGACGCTTTCAGGGCGTCTTGGAACATCAAGGTTTCCTTTGCAAACAGCTTCTGCTGAAGGTCCCTGTTCTTCAACCTGCATCCCAAATGGTCTCTCAGTCTCTCTTCAAGGTCTGTGAAATTGCAAAGCTGGGAAGCCTGTTGTAGCGTGGCTATAAATATGGTAGCAGACTCTCCTGGTTGCTGCTCCCTTTGCTTGAACACGTGTCTCCATGCAATGACGGAGAGCTTCAGCTCAAAATGTTCCTTGAACTTTTTATTGAGCTCGGAGTAGGCGACCGACTCTAGTGTAGCTGGAGTGACTAGGTTTTGGGCTATATCGAATGTCGTCTGGCCACTTACGCACAGCAGCATTGCAGTCTTTAAGCCATCTTCGTTAACTTGGTTAGTTCTCAGATAGTTCTCGACTCATGAAACATACGAGCTCCACCTCTCAGAATGCGACACGCCAAACTCCGACAGCTTGCTGACCTTGGCCTTGGTTAGCTGTTGCCAACCTCTCAATGCCTTGTACTGCTAAGGGCTTCTGTGTTGATCCTAGGGACAGGTCCCTTAGGATGGGGTTGCCTCCAGCATGGCTTGCTGGCAGGCAGAGGGGGGATCGTGGTGCCTACCAGGGTGCTGATGCCTGGTCTTACCCCTAGTGACTTTTGTCTCTCTCTTCCTCAGCAGCACATCCCACCTTTGTCACCACTGTTAAGTATCGGATTGGTGAGGCATTGACGAGGCGATGGTGAAAAAGCAACAACATGTTTATTAAGTTAACACAGAAGCAGCACGAACCGCTGTTTAACTTCTATTTATATGGACCACCGCTAGGCGGCAACCAATGGAATTAAAGCAGTACTCCCTCAAAACACAAGTAACAATTCTGGAGAAAAGCAGTCTGGAGTTTAAACAGACACAGCAGTTAACTATCAATAACAGTTTCCAAGTAATTTACACCAATACATAACATTCACATTACCAAATTTAGCAAAATCCTTTATAGCCATTGCATTTGAAATTTCCTTTGCTGCTAATGAGTGTCTGAAATCTGATGAAGCTACTGATCAACAGAGATTCCAAAGAATTCCAAATGGACATTCAGTGGCACCAGATACCTAATTTTCTCTAATTTGCCAGGTGTGCAGATAGTCCTCAACTTATGACCACAACTGAGCCCAAAATATCAGTTGCTAAACAAGATATTTGTCAAATGAGTTTTGCCTCCATTTTATGATCTTTCTTGCCACAGTTGTTTAAGTGGATCACTGATGTTGTTAACATGATTGTTAAATGAATCTGGCTTCCCCATTGACTTTGCCCGTCAGGAGGTCGCAAAAAGGGAACACGTGACCCTAGGACACTGCAAATGTCATAAATATGAGACAGCTGCCAAGCATACAAAGTTTGAATTTTGATCACGTGTCCCTGGGGATACTGTAATGGTCATAAGTCACCTTTTTCAGTGCCATTGTAACTTCGAACAAGCTGTCGTAAGTGGAAGAGAGCTTGTAGTTTTGGTATTTAAGTTTGAATAGCAAGGTTTCTCTCTCTCTCTCTCTCTCTCTCTCTCTCTCTCTCTCTCTCTCTCTCTCTCTCTCTCTCTCTCTCTCTGTGTGTGTGTGTGTGTGTGTGTGTGTGTGTGTGAGTCAGTCTTGACTCTTGGTGACTGCTGGACAAGTCACACAGTTCTGTTAGCATCAGTTTTGTCACTGCTGTCTTCCTAGGGTTGAGAAAAAAATGACTGGCCCAAGGTCACCCAGCAGGCTTCTACATAAAGCAGGACTGTGACTATTTATTTTTAGTGCCTTTAGCTGCAATAGCAAACTAGCTCTCTCTATCTCTCTCTAAAAAAAATCTTTAAAAAGCTTTTTCATAGAATATAGTGAAATGGGTGGTGTTTAAATATAATACATAAACAAAATAAATAAACTGAAAACATGACAAAACTCACCCAGCGCCCTGAGAGGTTTGGTACTTTCTACCTTGTTTCTTATTTGGCTTAAACTAGGGTTAGAAGAAATTCTTGGTCCAATCAAAGTTTTCTAAAGAATGCAGGACAATTGCTTTAAGCAGAGATTAATGTCCCAAAGATGCTTTTTTTCATGAGGCAACTGGACTTTCTTGTTTTTCTTTGAAGACGCTTCGCTTCTCATCGAAGAAGCTTCTTCTGCTCTGAGTGGATGGTGGGGTATGGAAGGATTAATACAGTTGGCCAAAATCCACATTCTGGAGAGAGAGATGACCGCTGGTTTGACATAGTGGTCAAAGAGGCCATCTATGTCAAAATTGAAAGGCCCTCTCTCAACAGAGGGGAAGGGATGCAACATCATCTATCTCCAGTCTATAGCACAGTCCTTTCAGCAGTTCCAAGAAGGCTCCACACCTATTTGCACAGCACATATAAGCCTCCAGGGGCCTCAACATCTCACTAAAATAATGCAAATGACCAGCTGTCTGCAAGGACTATAAATCCTCCCATTCCCCGCCATCCAGTCAGAGCTGAAGAAGCTTATTGGATGAGAAGTGAAACGTCTTCAAAGAAAAACAAGAAAGTCCAGTTGCCTCCTGAAAAAAGCACCTTTGGAACAACCATGACCTGGATGACTAAGAATCTTCATAGACATTAAGCAGAGATTAAGTTTATTCAACAGCAAAACTGACAGTCAGCAATCAAATGTGGCCAGAGATTGTAAGGAAAAGATGGTTACTTATACAGAGGTCTGTCTATATAAGTAGTGCACAAACTTAGCCTGCCTTCTGAGGATTACATAGGTAGGAAAGCACAGGTAGGTCCAGTAGAGAGGAAATACATCTTGCCACCTGTTGGAGTTTTGCAGTCTTCCCCTTTTGTGAATTAAAGTGGTGGCTTCAAGGTGAAGGAGTGAAATTATGGCAGTGTTTCTCAGTCTCAGCCACTTGAAGATATGTACTTGAAGATGTGCAGACTTCAACTCCCAGAATTCCCCAGTCAGCATTGGAATTCTGGGAATTGAAGTCCACACATCTTCAGGTGGCTGAGCTTGAGAAACACTGTATTATGGGAATGAGGAACTTTCATATCTGGAGAGGATTTTCATAATTTTTAATTAAGATGCCAGTATTTGCCAAGTTTTTATCTAAAGACACACTTAGTCAATTTCAGCCTAGGCATCCAAAACAGTTGAAAGGCCAAAGAAGTCTTTTGTCTTATTGTTTGGGGTATCTCTGGGAGATCAGGGACACCATGGGGCAACTGGTGGCATGGAGGACAGAGAGATGGCATGGGGCTTTTTCCCCACACAAGATTTCTGAGTCTTGGTGTAAGAGAAAGAGGAGGTTTTAGATCATTTTTGAACAATGTATATTCTTCGAAAGCATTCAAAACTGATCTAGTCAGAGGAGTAATATTTTTTGACTATTCACTTGAAGAGCTCAGCAAAATTTGACCTCTGTTGGATGTAAGCAGCAGGATATTGTGAACTCGTCTATGAACATTTAAAATTGCTTCTGTAGTAAAGTGTACCTATCTCAGGGAAGAATTTTACATGGAGTGGCAAATTTGTGATTGAAACACAGCCATCAAAAGGAATTGCTTCAAAGTGCTATGAATTCATAGCACCAAGCACACTGTTAAGAATATAAGAAAACTCTGATGATCAAAGCATGTTTGCTGAGTTCAAGGACAGCACTGTATCCTTGTGGCCCTAATGTGCCTATAGAACTTCTCTTCATGTTTATCAGATTTCTTGACTTGAATTTTATTTTTTTAAGATTATAATTAATTAAAAGTACATCAGATGCTAATATATCACCAAATAACCCACAAAAATGCAAATGCCCTCAAACAAATAAACAAGCCACAAACTCCTAATATCAACTTTATATCCTAAAACTTATATTGGAGAGAAAAGCTACATAAAAAATACCAGTGTGATTCAGTGATTGTGTCGAACTAAGTGCAGAAAAACCCAAAGCTATAATTATTCTCAGCCATTCAATCTCATTTGCTGAATTCATATCATTTATTTATGTTACAATTTTTTTAACAGAATCGAATCTGGAAAGTAAAATTCAAGAATCAGTCTGAGATCTGATTAAAAAGTTAAACTAATTAAAACGATAGTAGAATTCCAATATACTTTTTGCTTTCAAAGTTAATTTTATATATAGGAAATTTATATACCTGTATATAAAATTTTTACTAGACTCATTTTAAGTGTGAGAATCTCCTCTTAATTTCTTACTCAACCTATCTTAGTACTGCAGTTGTGGGAAAAAATTGGAAAAGGAAGCATTATATTCTTATGGAAGAAAAATGAGACAGAAATCAAAGAAATGAATGTGTAAGTTCATAAACATTATAAAAAAATTAAAATGTTGAATTATCAAAGCAGTATTTTTTCAATTTGGAAACTTCAAAATGTATGGACTTCAGCTCCCAGAATTGGCCAGGCTGTCTGGGAGTTCTAGGAATTGAAGTTCACGCGTTTTAAAGTTGTCAAGGCAAAAAAACATTGAGGTGAAATGTAGTGTTTGGAAACTCAGCATCAGCAAAAAATAAAGGCAAAGATAAACTGGAATGAAGTAAGACAATGTAGAGTGGCAGGAAGCACTCCTAACTCTTTGTTCTCAGTTAAATGTTATTTAGTTATTTAGTGACCGGCTATATTCATCATGAAACCCATTTTGAAATGAACAAGTTCCTCACAGTAGCCATTTTGGGGCCCAGTTTGCCCCACATGTTTGACTAAGAGTATAAATTTATCTATGAAGTTCCCATGGCTACTAGAAGAAAAATTAACTCCATGGCCCATCTATATAGGGAGACGGGGGTCAATGAATGATTAACCTTCTGTTCCAGACATAGACATAAATTTCTAGAACAGTCTCACAAATATGAGGCTGATCTAGGAACTCTTTCTCTGTTTTCAGATATCTTTTCACTCCATAGCCAGAAAAGCAATCAGATTTGACAGGATGGTTGGGTAATTCCACCCTCCAACTTGGTTCATCATATTAGGAATACAAACAGTCCTTGAATTACAATTATTTGGTTAGTGAATGTTCAAAGTTACAACTGCACTGGGAAAAAGTTAATGATAACAGTTTTCCGCATTTATGATCAATGTAGCATTTTTATGGTTATGTGATCAAAATTTGGATGCTTGGCAACTGTCTTACATTTATGATGGTTGAAATATTCCAGGATCACCTTATGCAACCTTTTGATAAGCAAAGTCAATAGGGAAGTCAGATTCACTTAATAGCCATGTTATTAACTTAACAACTGCAGTGATTCATTTAACAACTGTGACAAGAAAGTTTGTAAAATGGGCAAAATTCATGTAACAACTGTCTCACTTAGTAACAGAAATTTTGAGCTCAGTTGTGGTTTTAAGTCAAGGACTACCTGTATTATGTAAACATTGATTAATACCATTTTATAGAATGCATTCATAAGAAAAAAAAACATCTGTTTCATTCAACTTATAAAAAGTGGGCCTTTTAATAGTCATATGGTTAAATATCATTTAGAAAAAAAATGTGATGACTTATTCTTATAGTAATTAATACTAGCAGTGATATGATCACATGCAGCACACAGCTTATATTACATTATTTAATCTAGACCCAATAAGAATTGAGATACCACAAAACAATCTAATTTAGGACAATTCCAACATGCAATTAAAAAATATCTTGTTACAAAGTATTTAAATGTCACTATATAGCCAACAAATTAAACTCCAACATATG